>NC_041392.1:698727530-698733048 GCF_002162155.2 Triticum dicoccoides | reverse complement strand
GGTGCCTTCGGAGCCAGTGGCATTAGCCTAGCTAATTGGTGCCTTCGGAGCACGATAACAATTGGAAGTGGTTCATGGGGGCGGTAGCGGGTAATAGTATTCTCCTTTGGGATCTATGACCTGGTAGAGCAAAAATCCCACTATTTCCTCTTGAATTGCTTCTATGCGGTCCTGTGCTAGGAGCTTGTCCCGCACCTCTTTGAACTGTTAAGAAGGAGATCAATATGTATGTGTATTAGTTGTGTGACTAGATATCGATAATGGTGTAAAAATTGTGAATAGTGTTCTGGCAATCGATATCGTACCCACTCCTGTCTTTGAGATTTGCTCCTTTCGGACGCCATTATGCGAATGTTCTCGCAAACGTAGTATGCACATAGACCATTCCCCGGCGCCTGCTTCAGGGCCTTTATGAGAATGGAATTTGATCAGATAATAATTAATCAAGCATGATAATTAAAGAGATGGCAGCTAGCTAGTACTACTTAATTACTTACCTTGGGTCGATACCATTTTAGATTTTGTTTCCATGGGCCTGGAGTGGCCCTGATGAACTTTGCCGAAGCCCTGCCCGCCGGTAAAAAAAAATGAATAAATGGGTTATTAAATAGTTGTTATCAGGAAATGACAAACTAATTAAATAGGCTGAGATATAGTTAATAATGATTGAAATTACCTATTGACTATCCCCTTCACGATGGTGTAGTCACTTGCTTTCTTAAGTAGTGAGTCTAGTACTTCAACTGTTCCTTCATCAACTTTAATGATTAACAAGATCCGGTGAAATCTGCATGCACACACGTTTGCATTTCTTAATTAAGCGGGCATATGTAAGCAAAAACATGTAGCTAGCTAGTAGGGAAAAACAGAATTTGTAGTACAAGACAATGTGACTCACTGGAAGTTGTAAGGAAGTAGTATATCTTCATTGTATTTGAATTCCTTGAAGAACTATAGCATGCTTTCCTCTACACTTTTTTTGTGATATGGATCTATTTTCCATGTGTATTCATTAATGGTATTTGGGTCAACGAACCCAATGCCATAGCGTCCACCTTTTTCCATTTCATAAATCTTCATCCTGCATAATACCACAGAAAAGAATATAGTGAGGATAATTACAGGTAATGATTGATCAAAATGATCACTACAGCTAGCTTGAGACTTAAATTACAGAAAGAAATCACTTACAGACAATAGCAACTGACGATAGATTTGCCGAGTGCGTCTTTATTGTATAGCTGAAATAGTTCTGAATACTCAACGGTCACAGCTTTCTCATGGTAGTAATGATCCTTGTTGACATTCACCATGAGGGACTCTCGATTGGAAATCTTGGTAATGTCCATGTGCCATTGATGCAATTCATACATTCTTGTTGGGAGCTTATTGACCTCCTCTGGCTCGACCAAAGGTTGGCCCCGGGCATATTTCCATTTTATTTCCTCCTCTCTAGTCGGAGACATGGGATCGATATCGAGGACTTGTCCAACAGTGATCCCGATCGATTCAGCCTACGCAATATGCTCCTCGGTTATTACCACATCGCCCACCCCGGGAACGTTAACGGTTTGCCCATAATAATATTGGGCGCGCCTACTCTCATGTGTTGTTGGCACAACAAGCGGGGGGATTGATTGTGCCGCCTGTTCTCCCAGCTGGGGAACGGTTTTACCGCTCCTTTTGCTAGCTGATTTGCTCGAGCTCGAGCTCGCCTCTTTCTGTAGACGTGCTCGATTTAACTTCTTGATGTGGCGCTCATAGTCTGTGTCAACAGGCTTGGGAGCTGGTGCTCTAGCCATACAAATGAAGTGGTCAATCTTTTCCACAGGCACTTTCTCCCTTGGCGACGGTGGCGGTTTCGGTGCAAAATGGGCTTCCACCTCGGCCTTCGATATGGCTACGTTTTCCTCCTCGGACTTGTCGTAAGGCCTTTGCGGAAGAGGCGCGAGGCTTGGACCATATTGAAATCGCTTGCCTCCGCCTATACCTCCAGTACTACCTCGACTTGTACCGCTACACACCATAGCTGAGGCGGCTCTCTTCCGTGATTGCTGAGGCGACGAAGATGGCTGACATGGCTGAGTTGGAGGAGGAGGAGTGGCCTGAAGCTGTGCCGGACTTGGAGGAGGAGTGGCCTGAAGCTGTGCCGGACTTGGAGGAGGAGTGGCATGACGCTTTGCCGGACTTGGAGGAGGAGGAGTGGCCTGAAGCTGTGCCGGACTTGGAGGAGGAGTGGCCTGACACGTTGGTGGACTTGGAGGAGCGGGAGTCTGCTGACTCGCTGGCGGACTGCAACGAGGAGTCGGATGACGCGGTGTCGGTGGCCTTCGAAAGATGATGCAATCCTTTCTCCATAGGATGATACGATGGTTGGCCTCTCCTAGTGTGTGCTCATCGTCACCTCCAGGAATGTCAAGCTCTAGCCCCGAATATTGGTCCACCACCTCATCAACCAAGACACGAGCATAGCCCGCTGGAATCGGGTTGCAATGGAAGGTTGCCTCGGGGGGATTTGTAAAAGCAAGGGCGTCCGCCACCTTCATGGATATGTTCTTCATTTTAAAGTGTAGCTCGCAGTTAGTGTTCTCCATGATGTCATCCACTGGGTAGCTATCCAGCAATGCATCTCCCGGGGCAGAACCCACGCTGCTTCTCGGCATGGATGGGACAGTGCTATCCAATGGTGGATCACCCGCTAGCTGCTGAGACCCCCTTTGCTGGCTAAGTGAGTCGATCTGCTCCTGCTGCCGCAGGAATTTGACTGCCAAGTCCGCGTGCACTGATTCTAGGCCTTGAAGGTGTTCATAGTCTAGCTTCCTCTGCTCCTCCTCCATCTTCCTCTTCTTCTCCTCCGCAATCTTCTTTCTCGCACGGGTTCTGTAGTCGGCGTTCCAGTCCAAAAACCCCTCATACCACGGAATAGCGCCCATGCTTCGTGTTCTTCCCGGGTGTTCAGGATTTCCCAAGGCACGCGTAAGCTCGTCGTTCTCTCTATTGGGCTCGAACAACCCCAATCGAGCCTCTTCTATTGCAACAAGTACCTTATCTTCGGCTCCGTCCAGACATGCCTTCTTCGAAACTTTGCCTGTCTTTGGGTCCAACTCCCCCCATGCGCATAGAACCAAGTCCTGCACCTGGGGGACCAGCTCAATGTTTCTGGAGTGACACCTGCATCCAGCATCTCTTTCTCAGACTTATCCCACTTAGGCATTCCCACCGCATAGCCACCTGGCCCCAGCTTATGGAACTTATCCTTTTTTGCGGCATTGGCCTTGTTTATTCTCGACCGTTCCTTAGATAATTCTGAATCCTTGAATTTCACGAAATCATCCCAATGAGCACTTTGGTTCTCTAGTGTTCCCTCGAATACTGGAGTCTTCCTTCCTCCGTTGACGTACTTGGCCCATTCACGAATCTTGTGGTTCTTGAATGCAACCGCCATCTTCCTAAGAGCAGCGTCCTTGACTTTCTCCACATCTGTATCTGTGAAATGATCTAGTAGGGTGAAATGTTCCATGAGCGTTTCCCAAAGCAGAAGTTTTTGTCTGTCGTCGACAAAAGTAACTCCTGGACGTGGCTTTGCTGGCTCTCTCCATTCTTGAAGGGAGATCGGGAGTTGGTCCATCACAAGAACTCCGCACTGATGAATGAACTTGTCCGCAATCTTCTTAGGCGCTAATGGTTCGCCATTAGGTCTGATTGCCTCAATATTGTACTTTACGCCCTCCTTCAACTTTTTGTTCGGGCCTCGTTTCGTCCTGTTGCCTGAAGATTTGCTCGATCTGGATGGCTGAAAGAAGAAAGATCGATTCGTTAATATATCTTCAAGTCATTTAAAACATGTGATGATCACCAGATGCCTGCTTATATAAATATATATACCTCGCCGGTCTTTGTTGTTTCAAGATCAACATTTTCTTCGTCATGTTCATAGTTCATGACTTCATCAATTCGGTCGTCGCGATCGAATATCATATCACCCTCCCCGGTGTTGTTTAGATATTCGGAGCCGTCATAATCTTCTTCATTCTGATCATCATCTGGCCCGCGAGGATTGCGTATGATATTGAACAGGGCCTCTTCTCCCTCTCTGTCGGTATTGTCTACCATAGGTTTTGTTTAACTAATCCAAAAGAAATATATTCAAATTACAATGCATGGATGCAATCAATTAATAAGGAAAAACTGAATCAATCATAGTACATAATAAGCATCATCGAATATAATCTCGAATACGTCGTCTCGAATAATAGATATAATCTCGAATACATCGTCTCGAATAATAGATATAATCTCGAATACATCGTCTCGAATAATAGATATAATCTCGAATACATCGTCTCGAATAATAGATATAATCTCGAATACATCGTCTCGAATAATATATAATCTCGAATACATCGTCTCGAATATTATATATGGAATACATCACTGGCTAGGTAGCTAATAAAGATCGAATACTACAGAAGAATCTAGGACACTCGCGGTTCCTGCGGCGCGGGCGGTGGACACCCAAACAGAAGGAACCCTCACAGGATCATAGCTGAAGTGAGATACCTGAAGAAACTGCCAGGTATTGGAGAACCTGCCGCCCTCTAATGCAACCATGTAGCGATGGACGTGCTCGTCCTCCTCCCTAACACGGCGACGTACCACCTCCGGCGGGGCCGGCTCCCTCCGCACCGAAACTGGCCCACGCGAACGCCACCAAACGAGATCAGGGTCGACGACGGGACCCGGGGCCGGGTTCCTCATCAAGCGGCGCGCCCCTCCAGGCAGCACCTCCCAGAGCCAGCCCGGCGGAGCTCAGTCCCGGACATGGGTCAGCCGGACATCGTCGCGGACGGGTCAACGGCGAGGATGCGGGCCGGGCATCGTCGAGAACAAATACTAGCTATATGCCTGCAAAAAGTAACATTTTTTAGTGATTGGATTTTGATAACTAAAATTTCTAACATTTCTATATAACTAACATTCCTATAACATTTCTAACAATGCTATATAACTAACATTTCTATAACATTTCTAATATTTCTATAACTATAAAACAGAAAAAATATAACATTTATATATATATAACTATCATTTGTATAACATTTCTAATATTTCTATAACTAAAAAAAGAAAAATTTCTAAATTTTTATAACTATTTCTATAACTAAAAACCAGAAAAATTTCTAACAATTCTAACTTTTTTATAACTATTTCTATAACTAAAAAACAGAAAAATTTCTAACAATTCTAACATTTCTATAACATTTCTAACAATGCTATATAACTAACTATTTCTATAACTAAAAAAAGAAAAATTTCTAACATTTTTATAACTATTTCTATAACTAAAAAAGTAAAAAAATGTATGTGTGTGTGCTCACCGGCGAGGCGAGAGGCGACGGGGGGCGGCGACCGGGATGGCGACGGGCGCGGCGACGACGGGGATGGCGATGACGGGGACAAGAACGGGGCGGCGACGACGGGGACGGGGACGTACGGGCCGGGGCGGCGACGACGAGGA
>NC_041392.1:698636391-698727139 GCF_002162155.2 Triticum dicoccoides | reverse complement strand
GGACGGGGCGGCGATGACGGGGACGGGGACGACGCGGGACGGGCTGGGACGGGGCGGCGGTGACGACGGGGACGGGGACGACGGGGACGGGGCGGCGACGAGGGATATGGAGACGGGGGCGGCGGGCGACGGGGCAGAGGAGAGGAAGCAGATGAGAAACTGAAATTTAAGTGTTTAGTTATATAGGATGGACCTTTAGTACCGGTTGGAGCCACCAACCGGTACTAAAGGCCTGTTTTGGCCAGGCCAAGCGGCGGGAAGCGCACCCCCTTTAGTACTGGGTGGTGGCTCCAACCGGTACTAAAGGCCCCCCCTTTAGTACCGGTTGGTGCCACCACCCGTTACTAAAGGGGGTGCGCTGGCGCAGGTGCGGTGCGGCAAGTTTAGTCCCACCTAGCTAGCCGAGGGGTGTCCACACTGGTTTATAACCCCCCGTGCGGTAGCTCTCTCGAGCTCCTCTCCAAAGCAGGCCTACTGGGCCTACATGTTCTGTGCTGCCCTGTGGGCCTACTGGGCCTTTGCGGGCCTACATCCTGGCCCAACAACAGATTGGGTTTCTAGTCGTATGCAGGCCGCTCTGGCCCAGTAGGCGGGCTTTTTTATTTATTTTTTGCTTTATTTATTTTTGAGTTGTTTTTTTGTGTATTTAGAGTTTCTTTGTGAATATTTTTGCTTTAGGTACAAAAAATTACAAACTTTCTGTTAGTGCCCGTAGTTTTTAAATTTGAATAGTTTAAATTTTGAATTATTTGAAATTAGTGTGAATCACTAGTTTGTGAATAACTTAACTTTAAAAATCAGTAAAGGCATGAAAGAATTTGTTTGCACATAAAATTTCTTCGCGTTTCAAATGTCAAAACACATAACTACCCTAACTATTACAGAGATTCCCTCCTGGGTGTGAACCACAGAAGAAAGTGATGATAGTGAAGCCGATCACATCCCAGATCTTTGGGTGTGAAACTTTTTCTTCGCGTGTGTCCCTTTGCGCCGTAACCATGGAAAATCTTCATCATTTAACGGGATGCTCGGGTCAATATTCACTGTGAATGGAGCAATTTCATCAAACTTTTCATAATCTTCTGACATGTCTGTCTTGTCATCCACTCCCACGATGTTTCTCTTCCCAGAAAGAACTATGTGCCGCTTTGGCTCATCGTACGATGCATTCGCTTCCTTATCTTCTCTTTTTCTCGGCTTGGTAGACACGTCCTTCACATAGAAAACATGTGCCACATCATTGGCTAGGACGAATGGTTCATCTGTATACGCAAGATTGTTGAGATCCACTGTTGTCATTCCATACTGCGGGTCTTCCGTTACCCCGCCTCGTGTCATATTGACCCATTTGCACCGAAACAAAGGGACCTTCAAACCACGTCGATAGTCAAGTTCCAATATGTCCTGTATATAACCATAATATGTTTCCTTTCCCGTCTTGGTTTCTGCATCAAAGCGGACACCATTGTTTTGGTTGGTGCTCTTCTTATCTTGGGCGATCGTGTAAAATGTATTACCATTTATCTCGTATCCTTTGAAAGTCATTATATTCGAAGATGGTAACTGGGACAACAAGTACATGTCATCTTGAATAGAGGCGTCATGCATGGTACGTGTCTGCAACCAGCTGGCGAAACTCCTGGTTTGTTCACGTGTAATCCAGTCATCAGACCGCTCCGGGTGTTTGGAGCGTAGCAAATTCTTGTGTTCATCCATATACGAAGCCACTAAGGCGGAATTCTGTAGAACTGTGTAGTGTGCTTCAGTGAGAGAATGTCCGTCCATACATATTATTTGTTCCCCTCCTAGCGTGCCTTTTCCATCCAGTCTGCCCTTATGCCGCGATTCAGGAACACCAATCGGCTTAAGGTCAGGAATAAAGTCAATACAAAACTCAATGACCTCCTCATTTTCATGGACCTTGGAGATGCTTCCTTCTGGCCTAGCACGGTTATGAACATATTTCTTTAAGACTCCCATGAACCTCTCAAAGGGGAACATATTGTGTATAAATACTGGACCCAAAACGTTAATCTCTTCGCATAGGTGAACTAGGACGTGCGTCATGATGTTGAAGAAGGATGGTGGGAACACCAACTCGAAACTGACAAGACATTGCACCAAATCATTCTCTAACCTTGGTATGATTTCTGGATCGATTACCTTCTAAGAGATTGCACTGAGAAATGCACATAGCTTCACAATGGCTAATCGAACATTTTCTGGTAGAAGCCCCCTCAATGCAACCGGAAGCAGTTGCATCATAATCACGTGGCAGTCATGAGACTTTAGGTTCTGGAACTTTTTCTTTGCCATGTTTATTATTCCCTTTATATTCGACGAGAAGCCAGACAGTACCTTAATACTGAGCAGGCATTCAAAGAAGATTTCCTTCTCTTCTTTGGTAAGAGCGTAGCTTGCATGACCCTGATGTATGCCGTCTTTTCCGTGCATACGTTGCTGGTCCTCCCGTGCCTCAGGTGTATCTTTTGTCTTCCCATACACGCCCAAGAAGCCAAGCGGGGTCACACAAAGATTCTTCGTCACGTGCATCACATCGATTGCGGAGCGGACCTCTAGGTCTTTCCAATAGGGCAGGTCCCAAAATATAGATTTCTTCTTCCACATGGGTGCGTGTCCGTCAGCGTCATTCGGAACAGGTTGTCCACCAGGACCCTTTCCAAAGACCACCTTCAAATCCTTGACCATATCATGTACATCAGCACCAGTACGGTGGCGAGGCTTCGTCCGGTGATCCGCCTCACCTTTGAAATGCTTGCCTTTCTTTCTTACGGGATGCCTGCTCGGAAGAAATCGACGATGTCCCAGGTACACATTCTTCTTACAATTAGCCAAATATATACTGTCGGTATCGTCCATATAGTGCGTGCATGCGCGGTATCCCTTGTTTGTCTGTCCTGAAAGGTTACTGAGAGCAGGCCAATCATTGATGGTCACGAACAGCAACGCCTTTAGGTCAAATTCTTCCCCCATGTGCTCATCCTACGCACGTACACCTGTTCCATTCCACAGTTGTAAGAGTTCTTCAACTAATGGCCTTAGGTACACATCAATGCCGTTGCCAGGTTGCTTAGGGCCTTGGATGAGCACTGGCATCATAATGAACTTCTGCTTCATGCACAACCAAGGAGGAAGGTTATACAAACATAGAGTCACAGGCCAGGTGCTATGGTTGCTGCTCTGCTCCCCAAAAGGATTAATGCCATCTGCGCTTAGACCAAACCATACGTTCCTTGCGTCATCTGCAAACTCCTTCCCGTACTTTCTTTTGATTTTTCTCCACTGTGATCCGTCAGCGGGTACTCTCAACTTTCCGTCTTTCTTACGGTCTTCTCTGTGCCATCGCATCGCCTTGGCATGCTCTTTGTTTTGGAACAAACGTTTCAACCATGGTATTATAGGAGCATACCACATCACCTTGGCAGGAATCTTCTTCCTGGGGCGCTCGCCCTCGACATCACCAGGGTCATCGCGGCTGATCTTATAGCGCAATGCACCACATACCGGGCAAGCGTTCAAATCCTCGTACTCACTTTGGTAGAGGATGCAATCATTAGGGCATGCATGTATCTTCTGCACCTCTAACCCTAGAGGGCAGACAACCTTCTTTGCTTCGTACGTACTCTCGGGCAATTCGTTGTCCTTTGGAAGCATATCCTTTATCATTACCAGCAACTTTCCAAATCCCTTGTCAGATACACCATTCTCCGCCTTCCATTGCAGCAATTCCAGTGTGGTGCCCAGCTTTTTCTTGTCACCTACGCAATTCGGGTACAACAATTTTTTGTGATCCTCTAACATGCGCTGCAACTTCTTCTTCTCCAAATCACTTGCGTAGTTTCTCTTTGCATCGGCAATGGCCTGACCTAGATCATCAACGGGCTCATCCGATGCCTCTTCTTCAGCTTCTTCCCACATTGCCGGCTTAGCTTCTTCCCGCATTACCGGCTCAGCTTCTTCCCTCATTGTTGTATCATCGTCTTCAGGGAACCCATGGCCAGGATAGCTATCGTCGTCCTCTTCTTCTTCATTGTCTTCCATCATAACCCCTCTTTCTCCATGCTTGGTCCAAACATTATAGTGGGGCATGAAACCGGACTCAAACAGGTGGACGTGAATGGTTCTTAACATAGAGTAATTGTGACCATTCTTACAGCCAGCACATGGACAAGGCATAAAACCATCCGCTCGCTTGTTTGCCTCAGCCGCAAGCAGAAAAGTACGCACGCCATTAATGAACTCGGGAGAGCATCGGTCATCGTACATCCATTGCCGGCTCAGCACATGGACAAGGCATAAAACCATCTGCTCGCTTGTTTGCCTTAGCCGCAAGCAGAAAAGTACGCACGCCATTAATGAACTCGGGAGAGCATCGGTCATCGTGCATCCATTGCCGGCTCATCTTCAATACACAGCACCGAAAACATCAAATTAATACAATACATAAAGTTTATACATAAAGATCATACAACACTTAAATGCAACAAACAAATAACTCTCTAGCTAAAGAATTTAAATGCAACAACAAATGCGATCAAGATCGCAACTAAGGTAACAATTGATCCAACAGCATAATGATACCAAGCCTCACTATGAATGGCATATTTTCTAATCTTTCTAATCTTCAAGCGCATTTTCTCCATCTTAATCTTGTGATCATCGACGACATCGGCAACATGCAACTCCAATTCCATCTTCTCCCCCTTAATTCTTTTCAATTTTTCCTTCAAATCCTCGTTTTCTCTTTCAACTAAATTTAACCTCTCGACAATAGGGTCGGTTGGAATTTCCGGTTCAACTACCTCCTACATACAAATATCTATGTCAACTTGATGGGCATAATTTGTCATAAACACGAAATGCAATGAATAGTTTTAAAAGAGAATATACCACATCCGAATCATAACCCGGACGAGGGCCGACGGGGACGGATATCAAAACCATGGCACTATGTATAACAAACAACGTATGGGTAAGATAATTATACGAGTAACTATATATCCAAATCACACAAACATCAATTTTTTATATAAAACTTCATGAACAAGAGGCTCACCACAAGGTGGTGCCGGCGACGGGACGTTGCGAGCGATCGACGGTGGTTACGACGGAGATTTAGAAGGTACTAAGTAAACCACACCTACATATACAAACTAAGTGTTATTTTTGACCTCAAATTGCATATAAATCAAATACTAGCACATATATATAATTCCTCCCAAATTACTAAACTCAAAAATCAATCACTATATAAAGCATTGCATGAGCTAATCTAGCAATGAGAGATGAAAGGAAAAAGTTGCTAACCTTTGTGATCATTTGAATGGATGGGGGCCTTCAAATCTTGACAAATTTTAGGCAAAATGTGTGATGAGCTTGAGAGGAAGAGGGAAAAGAACAGAGAGGAGAGGGGAAAGGGGAAGAACAGAGCGAGCTCGGGTGGACGAAGGGTCTATGTAGGACGACCTTTAGTACCGGTTCGTGATACGACCCGGTACTAAAGGTGCTGGAGGGGCCCCAGACTGACAACATCCTGCCACCACTCTCATTAGTACCGGTTCGTGGCACGAATCGGTGCTAAAGGTTTGCCACGAACCGGTACTAATGAGAGCGGCCCGGCTAGCCGTTGGAACCGGCACTAATGGACACATTAGTGCCAGCTCAAATTCAAACCGGCACTAATGTGCTTCATGTTTGACCCTTTTTCTACTAGTGAACCATTCCCGACGCGCATCGTCACCTCGTCCTTCGCCAGTCTCCGCTTATTCCGCAGCTCCTTCTTTCAGTTACAAATGTCAGCAACCGCACCGGTATCAAATACCCAGTAGCTACTACGAGCACTAGTAAGGTACACATCAATTACATGTATATCACATATACCTTTAGTGTTGCCGACCTTCTTGCCTGCTAAGTATTTGGGGCAGTTCTGCTTCCAGTGACCACTTCCCTTGCAATAAAAACACTCAGTCTCGGGCTTGGGTCCATTCTTTGGCTTCTTCCCGGCAGCTTGCTTACCGGGCGCGGCAACCCCCTTGCCGAAGTTCTTCTTACCCTTGCCTTTCTTGAACTTAGTGGTTTTATTCACCATCAACACTTGATGTTCCTTTTTGATTTCCACCTCCGCTGATTTCAGCATTGAATATACCTCAGGAATGGTCTTTTCCATCCCCTGCATATTGAAGTTCATCACAAAGCTCTTGTAGCTCGGTGGAAGCAACTGAAGGATTCTGTCAATGACCGCGTCATCTGGGAGATTAACTCCCAGCTGAGTCAAGCGGTTATGCAACCCAGACATTTTGAGTATGTGCTCACTGACAGAACTATTTTCCTCCATCTTACAACTGAAGAACTTGTCGGAGACTTCATATCTCTCGACCCGGGCATGAGCTTGGAAAACCATTTTTAGCTCTTCAATCATCTCATATGCTCTGTGTCTCTCAAAACGCTTTTGGATCCCCGGTTCTAAGCTGTAAAGCATGCCACACTGAACGAGGGAGTAATCATCAGCACGTGACTGCCAAGCGTTCATAACGTCTTGGTTCTCTGGGATGGGTGCGTCACCTAGCGGTGCTTCTAGGACATAATATTTCTTGGCAGCTATGAGGATGATCCTCAGGCTCTGGACCCAGTCCGTATAGTTGCTGCCATCATCTTTCAGCTTGGTTTTCTCTAGGAACGCGTTGAAGTTGAGGGCAACATTAGCGTGGGCCATTTGATCTACAAGACATAATGTACAGATTTTAGACTAAGTTTATGATAATTAAGTTCATCTAATCAAATTATTCAATGAACTCCCACTCAGATAGCCCTCTAGTCATCTAAGTGAAACATGATCCGAGCCAACTAGGCCATGTCCGATCATCACATGAGATGGACTAGTCAACATCGGTGAACATCTTCATGTTGATTGTATCTTCTATACGACTCATGCTCGACCTTTCGGTCTTCTGTGTTCCGAGGCCATGTCTGTACATGCTAGGCTCGTCAAGTCAACCTAAGTGTATTGCGTGTGTAAATCTGGCTTACACCCGTTGTATTCGAACGTTAGAATCTATCACACCTGATCATCACGTGGTGCTTCGAAACAACGAACCTTTGCAACGGTGCACAATTAGGGGGAACACTTCCTTGAAATTATTACGAGGGATCATCTTATTTAAGCTACCGTCGTTCTAAGCAAATAAGATGTAAAACATGATAAACATCACATGCAATCAAATAGTGACATGATATGGCCAATATCATTTGCTCCTTTTGATCTCCATCTTCGGGGCTCCATGATCATCGTTTTCACCGGCATGACACCATGATCTCCATCATCGTGTCTTCTTGAAGTTGTCTCGTCATCTATTACTTCTACTACTATGGCTAACGCTTTAGCAATAAAGTAAAGTAATTACATGACGTTTATGTTGACACGCAGGTCATAAATAAATAAAGACAACTTCTATGGCTCCTGCCGGTTTTCATACTCATCGACATGCAAGTCGTGATTCCTATTACAAGAACATGATCAATCTCATACATCACATATATCATTCATCACATCCTTTTGGCCATATCACATCACACGGCACATGCTGCAAAAACAAGTTAGACGTCCTCTAATTGTTGTTGCAAGTTTTTACGTGACTGCTATAGGTTTCTAGCAAGAACATTTCTTACCTACACCAAAATCACAACGTGATATGCCAATTTCTATTTACCCTTCATAAGGACCCTTTTCATCGAATCCGATCCGACTAAAGTGGGAGAGACAGACACCCGCCAGCCACCTTATGCAACTAGTGCATGTCAATCGGTGGAACCAGTCTCACGTAAGCGTACGTGTAAGGTCGGTCCGGGCCGCTTCATCCCACGATGCCGCCGAATCAAGATAAGACTAGTAACGGCAAGCAAATCGACAATATCGACGCCCACAACTGCTTTGTGTTCTACTCATGCATAGAAACTACGCATAGACCTAGCTCATGATGCCACTGTTGGGGAACGTAGCAGAATTTTAAAATTTTCTACGCATCACCAAGATCAATCTATGGAGTCATCTAGCAACGAGGGAGAAAGGAGTGCATCTACATACCCTTGTAGATCGCGCGCGGAAGCGTTCAAGAGAACGGGGTTGATGGAGTCGTACTCATCGTGATCCAAATCACCGATGACCTAGCGCCAAACGGACGGCACCTCCGCGTTCAACACACGTACGGTTGGGAAGACGTCTCCTCCAACTTGATCCAGCAAGGGGGAAGGAGAGGTTGATGAAGATCCAGCAGCACGACGGCGTGGTGGCGGAAGCAACGGTGATCTCGGCAGGGCTTCGCCAAGCACAGGGAGAGGGAGGAGTGTCACGGGAGGGAGAGGGAGAGGCCAGGGGCTAGGGCGCGGCTGCCCTCCCTCCCCCCCACTATATATAGGGTCCCTAGGGGGCGCCGGCCCTAGGAGATCCAATCTTCAAGGGGGGAGGCGGCCAAGGGGGTGGCTTGCCCCCCAAGCCAAGTGGGGCGCCCCCCACCCCTAGGGTTTCCAACCCTAGGTGCAGGGGGGCCCAAGGGGGGCGCACCAGCCCACTAGGGGCTCGTTCCCCTCCTACTTCAGCCCATGGGGCCCTCCGGGATAGGTGGCCCCACCCAGTGGACCCCCGGGACCCTTCCGGTGGTCCCGGTACAATACCGAGTACCCCCGAAACTTTCCCGATGGCCGAAACTTGACTTCCTATATATAAATCTTCACCTCCGGACCATTCCGGAACTCCTCGTGACGTCCGGGATCTCATCCGGGACTCCGAACAACTTTCGGGTTATCGTATACTAATATCTCAACAACCCTAGCGTCACCGAACCTTAAGTGTGTAGACCCTACGGGTTCGGGAGACACGCAGACATGACCGAGATGACTCTCCGGTCAATAACCAACAGCGGGATCTGGATACCCATGTTGGCTCCCACATGCTCCTTGATGATCTCATCGGATGAACCACGATGTCGAGGATTCAATCAATCCGTATACAATTCCCTTTGTCAATCGGTACGTTACTTGCCTGAGACTCGATCGTCGGTATCCCAATACCTTGTTCAATCTCGTTACCGGCAAGTCACTTTACTCATACCATAATGCATAATCCCGTGATCAACCACTTGGTCACATTGAGCTCATTATGATGATGCATTACCGAGTGGGCCCAGAGATACCTCTCCGTCATACGGAGTGACAAATCCCAGTCTTGATTCGTGCCAACCCAACAGACACTTTCAGAGATACCTGTAGTGTACCTTTATAGTCACCCAGTTACGTTGTGACGTTTGGCACACCCAAAGCACTCCTACGGTATCCGGGAGTTGCACAATCTCATGGTCTAAGGAAATGATACTTGACATTCGGAAAAGCTATAGCAAACGAACTACACGATCTTTGAGCTATGCTTAGGATTGGGTCTTGTCCATCACATCATTCTCCTAATGATGTGATCCCGTTATCAATGACATCCAATGTCCATAGTCAGGAAACCATGACTATCTTTTGATCAACGAGCTAGTCAACTAGAGGCTCACTAGGGACGTGTTGTGGTCTATGTATTCACACATGTATTACGATTTCCGGATAACACAATTATAGCATGAACAATAGACAATTATCATGAACAAAGAAATACAATAATAACCATTTTATTATTGCCTCTAGGGCATATTTCCAACACTTTCTCCCCTCTCTCTCATCTCTCCTCTCCTTTCTCTATTTTCTTTCTCCTCTCTCCTCTCCTCTTCCTTCCACCACGGCACCACCTACCACACACAGCCGGAGCGGGGCTCGCACGGCCGTGGCGGCGCACGCATGGCCAGGATGGGGAGGGGCTCGTGGAGCGGAGCGCGCATGGCCAGATGGGGAGCCATGGCGGCGCGGCGGCGAGGCCGCCGCTCGTGCTCAAAGAGTTCATACCGTCGCCGGATTTCGAGGCATCGGCGCCGGAGCGTGGTGTCCGGCGTGTCCGGCATGGACCAGGGCACCTGAGCGTGGTGTTCGGCGTGGACCAGGGCCGGCTCCAGTCCAAGGGCGCGCCGAGGCCGATGCGAGCATGCCGAGCCGACGGCCCGTCTCCTTGCTGATGGCCAGCTGGTCACCGGGCATCATCTTCACATTCGCCCCGAGTTGGAGCGCGCGAGGCTGTCGTCCCGCGGCGCCTCGACCTGCCCGGCGAGGAAGTCGTCGTGAACGCCCGCTCCAGGTCTAGGTGCGCGCCGAGGCCGCTATTGGGAAGCGCGGCTGGGCGCCGTCCCGGGTCCTCCCGAGCCAAAGCCGCCCCTGTCGAGCTCTGCCTCCTGCTCTCCGTTTTGAGCCGCCTGCGGCGCACCTCGCCGGCGCCGTTTCCGCAGCCTCGGGAATCTGTCACCGTTTCCGCAGCCTCGCCGGCGCCGGCCGGACGCCGCTGCTGCCGCCTGCTTCCAAAGCCGCCCTGCAGCCTTTGCCAAGTCCGGCCCCAGTCGGTTTCGCCCCCAAGCATGGGCTCTGTGCATCCCGCACGGTGCCGGCTGAGCCGGGCCTCGCCTCCATCCATGCGCGTCCGCGCCTTCGCCGGTTTGCGAGTCACCGGCAAGCTGCCCCTGCCTCAAGTTGCCTCCGCTGTCGGGCTTCACTGGCAAGCAACATTGCCCCCCACCGTGCGCGGGCGTCGTCTTCTCCATGGTCACCCCACGAGTCACGCACGCGTCCACGCTCGCTGGGTTCCTCATCGGGCACGTGGGGCACGAGGACGGAGCGGCGGCGGTCAAGCTCGGTGGGCTCGTGCGTAGTGTGTTTGTCGGTCGGGTGGGGGGGCGGCTGGAAAATTTCTTGTCCCAGATGCAAAAAATCCGCCGGTGCCTCCCCAGGAGGCCGAAAAAACGCCTCCTGGGGGGCACAACGGCTGGAGATGCTCTAAGATAGCACCATTGTACATCCCCTTAGGGATTTTATTCAGGTCATTTATTTTCACCTAAAACTGTAACAGCGGTTATTTTATAGTTCGGTGCGTTTTAAGGGGTCCGCTAGAGATGCTTTTACAGCAAAAAAAAATTACTCAGCTTACACATAGTCGTGGTGATGATCTAACCGTTAGTAACACCTTGTTGTTGAACTATGGGGTACCGCCATTTGTATGAGCATACTAAAGTAACTCGTGTGATGCATGCATTTGTGTACGCATGATTTCCTTTTTTTTGCGGGGGTACGCAGGTTTTCCTTTGTCAAATAGATAGATCAAATTATCTATTGACAGTGTCGCCTGCTTCTCACCAAAAAAAAAAAAACAGTGTCGCCTGCTTCTTAAGAAGTGGAATTATTGAATAGCTGAGGTATGCCGGTGCATGGATTGTGACTCGGAAAATGCTGTGCACACGACAAATGCTGTGGACGACTATTGCACGAAGACCAATCTAGCCATGTACTGGTGTCTCTTGCCATTCATGCACGGCCAGATTTGATTGTCGTGCACAAATCGTCTATATGGTGTCGTGTGCATAGCTCTTGTGACTCTTGTCGTCACTGCCTCGAGTTGTTCGCTTGATTTCGGTTCTAGCATTTGGCAGTAAGGGCATCTCCTGATCCGTAAAACGGAGACCGTATTCGTCCACCGACCGATTCGAACTGGTATCTGCACACTGATTCGGGAGCCGGTCATTCAACCCTATATCTTATATGTTCATTTCTATAACTTACAAAAATGTCTTCCACTAACCTTCCCCTAAATAACAGGCTCGGCTAAATAGCCTTCCGCCAAATCATCTTACATGCTTAGAAAAACTACGTGATGTACCTTTTTTGTTTGGTGGAAGGCTAGCTTTCGTCAAATTTAGTATGGACTAGAAGCATACACGTGCTTTGCCGTGCCGTTTCTCTAACCATCCGCCAATGACTACCACTGGGACCAAAAACCCTTAAACTGGATAAACATAAAAAGTTGCATGGAATATTTGATTTCACATTCAGAAAAACAAAATTAACTTTTGATATGCATGTTTATCTCACCTATCCTAAATGATTTGAATAGTCAACACCGTCCTGCTCCATTATTGCCTTATTCGTATCAGCGGATTGGCGTGGAGTTCTTCTCCATGTTCCATTTGCAAATTTGTGTCTTCTTGAAACATTCGGAAACAAAAATAAGCAAATACACAACAAATTCGTTTGAATTGCAATACTGAGGTGAATAGGGGTCTTGCTAAACCATGAACTCTAGTTTTCCATTTCTCTAGCCCAAATACTTTGAAATTTCAAGTAAGTGTTGTTGAACGTGAAGAAAGAACTACACAGTTTTCTGTAGCCAAAATTCATGCTAATCCCAAAAATCATTGGACAACAAAAGTATCAATAGAAGTTTCTTGTTACGAACACATCAGTAAATTGGTTCAAGTGGGAGAAAGTAACAGAAGGATTGAAATATATTTTGCTCCCATAGCTAAAAATAAGTACATCACGATATTAAGTTGGGGACAAAATCTATAACATGTATACCCACTGAACATTTCTTGCTGCAACATGTATGGATTGCCATCAAAAACCTTGTGGACAAAAAAATCTACACAACCACACTTGCAGATCTGCATGGATTTCCAAATACCTTGACAACATTGATACAAAGAATTTTGCACAACCAAACATTAGGAGGATAGATGGTTCAGTTTAGCAAACCAATGCAGCTCGAGATGTTGTGGTAGTCGCCACATAATGACATAAATCAAAAGGAGGAAAGTATAATATTGACCAAAACTTCTCCCGACAAAATTAGATCGGCATACATAATTGTTGAAGGGCGTAGATTTGGGTTATTGGGAGAAGGAAGAAGAAAGAAGAGAGGGGGATGGGCAAACCAAGAGGCCGTTGGACACATATCACACAATGATGCGGGAATGAAAGCAGTAGAGAAAGAAAGGTACAACTTTTAAAGGGGAAATGCAGTGAGGTCATTGGGTGGAGGCAAATAAATGGTCAATTCCACCCGAGCAAGGTAGTGCTATCTTGCTCGCCATCTGGCGTCGACAATTTCTAGTCCCCTTTCAGTGCTTGGCGGATCCGGGAGGCAATATCGTAGCTTCATGTGGCGTCGAAGGAGTGGAGCATTTATTTATGGGACGTTAGCGTCGGCTGCTACCTTCAAGATGTTTCAACTATAGCACCCAAGTCAACATCTCCACATGGTGGGAGCGTGCATTGTTGGTGGGAGGTGATTCTCCGAGGCCTGGGAAGGTAGCATCATCTGCTACCTCCATGACACAAGGTCAACACATTCACGCAGTGGAGGCGGACACTGTTGGAGGGCGATGATCCCACATGTGGGGACGGTAGCAACAAAAACTGAACATAGGAAACACTATCTACTCCCTTCGTTTCTCAGTTGGTTGATAGTGTGTGTGCGCGCGTATGTGTGTTACATAAAGTCGCTTTAGTTCCCAAGCTCCAATATGAAGTTTCACCATTATACATATCTGCATATGATATACTAGAGAAGAAAGAAAAGCAAACACATGATGAAAATGGGTTTGTATCTTATAGTTTTTGGGCCGGATTTTATTTTTTTGCTAATGTATAATATATATTTTTTGAAATGGAGGCAAAAGTTTTGCCTCATCCATTAAATAAGAGAGAATATAGTTTGTTACAAGCAACCCGATTACACGGCATGGGAATTACTCTCGCAATGTTATTGACCCTAGTTTTTTTGCACCGGCAATGATCCAGAGGCTAGCCTCGGTCGTGATGGAGGCAAGCAATGCAGTCGGTGGCGCGCTCTTCTGCTTGAACACTCTCGCGTTTTGCTCGTTCCAAATAGTCCATGAGACAAGCATGGTGAGGGATGCCTTGGCTTGTCTGAATGGCGTGGCGCTGTCGCAAGTACTTGCCCACCAAGCCTCAACCGTGTCGAACAAGGGCCAAGTGTTTGTGTCGAGCCCGAGAATGTGGTATTTGTCAATGACCAAAGACCATAGCCTTCTCGTGTAGCGGCACTTGTAGAGGAGGTGAGTCCCGCTTTCTTGCACCCTCTTGCAAAGAGGGCACATGTCACAATTTGGCCATCCATGCTTTGCCAATCTATCGGCCGTCCAAATTCTATCTTGAAGAGCTAACCAAGCAAAAAACTTGACTTTGGGAGGAGCCCAAGCCTTCCAAATCATTTTTTTCACGGGTGAGAGAACCATCCCTAAGAACTGTGCCTTGTATGCAGATGCCGCCGAATATTGCCCACTAGCCGTGTGCTTCCATAGGATGTCGTCCTCGGTGACCTCATCGAGTTCGACCTCGTGCAAGAGCATCCAAAGAGTGAAAAACTGCGAGATGTGCTCGGCGGAGACGTTGTTTGGTGGCTTGATCTTGAGAATCGTATTATTGAAAGAAGATCTAAAGTTACATGAAGAATATCCCTATGTAATTATAGAAGAAACTTTATTTTTTTAATTCAAAAGGTCATTTTCAAATTTATTTAAAATTTCAAGCTCGATGGAGTCGGGAGCCAAAATTTGGGCACTCGTGTGCGCCCATATGTACATAAGTTGAGTTGCATTTACAAGTTAAGCTGGTATTCACACAAAAAAAAAGTCTATAAGCTAAGCTTGACTAATAATTCATTTACGTGTAAGGAAAAATGCTCAATACGTGGATTTGCACCTGGTGTGGTCTTTTTTCTTTTTCTTTGAGAAACCTTGTGGTCATTTGGATGCATCCAGAAATAAGAGAAGGGTGCACTAGTAGAAAACAGGGTTTTGGTCACGAGGCAATATTCACATTAGTCTCGGTTCAGTCACGAACCGGGACTAATGTGAGCATTGGTCCCGGTTTGTGCGGCTAAGGCATTAGTCCCGGTTCACCTGAGCCCTTTAGTCCTGGTTTGAGACACGAACCGAGACTAAAGGGTGCGATGCCCTTTAGCCCTTTAGTCCCGGTTTGTGTCTTAAACCGGGACTAAAGGTCCCATTTTCAAACTCTACCCCCTGGATCGCCTTTTTTGTTTTGAAAAAATCAAAAGAAAATGATAAAAACTTCAAAAAATAAAATCCTTCGAGAGGTAGTTATATTACTACATCTACTAGTTAGGAAAATATAAAAACTTAAATTTGGACATGTTTTACAAAAAATGTAGGGAAAATGTAAAACGGCTATAACTTTTGCATACGATGTCGGAAAAAACGTATAATATATCAAAATGTTCGGAACAAAAATCCACATCCGATGGAGACCGCCTACGGCCCGTTTGCAAATTTTTAGAATCCTCAAATTATAAAAGGAAAAAAAGTTATGCTCAAATTTCAGTCTTTTTTTTTTGAATTTTTGTTAAATCTGGTCAAACTATGGTCAAACTACTTATTCAAGAAGTATTAGTGTTACTAAATAATTATTCAAGAATATTAGTGTTACTAAATAATTATTTCAGTTTTTTTGAATTTTGGTCAACTGTTGTCAAACTACTTATTCAAGAAATATTAGTGTTACTAAATAATTATTGATTTTTAGAACAATAGTTTCAAACTCAAACAGTGAAATGTGTGACTTCATGCTCAAGCTAAATTCCTGAGGGTTAATAGGATTGACATCTTACTATTGTCAGGAAAACAACAAATGCAGACTTGTAAACGAGGGAGAATAGAACCCGGAAGTTAAGCGTGCTCAGGCTAGAGTAGTGAGAGGATGTGTGACCGTTCGGGAAGTTAGATGATTTGGAATGATGAGGGATGATTAGAGATTAAATGTTAAATTGAGCAGTGGTGAGGGGTGATTAGAGATTAGAGGTTAAAATAATTCAGAAATTTGAAATTCAAAAAAAATCAAAAAAAATTCAAAAAAAAATCATAAAATTTCCTTTAGTATCGGTTGGTGTTACCAACCGGGACTAAAGGTGGACCTCCAGGCAGCGGCCACGTGGAGGGCCTTTAGTCCCGGTTCCAGTTAGAATCGGGACTAAAGGGGAGGCTTTAGTACCGACCCTTTAGTCCCGGTTCCAGAACCGGGACTAAAGGCCCTTTTTCTACTAGTGATGTTCCTACAAGGCTCCTTAGAGATCAGTGATTCTGGGCCGTTGGATCGGTTCCCTTGATGCGTTTTCATCCGTTGGATCGAGAGGTGGGAGGATATGGGCCGTCGGATCTGGAAGAAACACTGCTGGAATGAATAGTAATGGCAATAGAATGTAAATACCATGCCCCCACCAGGGCATTTTGGTCATTTCGCGTGGTGGGGGTATAAAAGGGCCGGCTCCCCTGGTGAACCCTAGCCTCCTCCTCTCCCGCACTCGCGCCCCCTCCCTCGCCCGCCCCGCCCCGCTCGCCCGCCTTTCCCCGCCCCGCCGCCTCGCCCACCATGCCCCGCCGTCCCGCCTCGCCCGTCCCGCTCGCTGTCTTCTCTCCCCTTCCCAGCCGCTCGCCCCACCGCATCGCCACCGCCTCCTCCTGCAGTCGCTCGTCCCTCCTTCTCCACCCAACCCCTGACCCTAGCAGCTCCCGCCGCCGCCGTCTACTTCGCCCAGCCCGCCGGACCGCCTCCGTCCACTTCCCCGGCGTCGTCGCGGTCGTCCTCGCCTGCACACGGCAAGAGGAGCGCCCCCACCCTCTCCTCTCCTCCTCCCCTCATCACGAGCCAGGACAGGGAGGGCCACCGTGGCTGGGCAGGTCAGGCGGCGCGTCCAGATCACCGAGGAGCCGCCCGCAATGTCGGCCATGGCGCAGCCGAGCAGAGCAGGTGAGGAGGGAGACGCGGGTTCCTCTTTCCCGTTGTTTATATAGGTCTGTATATCGTGATTCATAGGGATCAGGTTAGGTTTGTTAATTTTAGCCTCGGCATGGCCCGGTTGCCGCGGATTGGCCCAGTGGATTTGATCTCCCCCGAATCTTTCTGCATTTGGATCCTTTTGCATCTCCTATTCCTCTTTTGGTTTCTTCTTCTTGCCTCTGCCGTTCCTTTGGATGTTTCTTGGGCTATTTTGGCTGCTTGCTGGGCGTTCATTTTCTTCTCTTGCTTCTTTCATTTTTGTGTGCTTCCTCTTCACCTGATTGACATTGTATTGTTTATGTGCTGGCTAATTTGTTTTGCAGGTACTACGCTTGTCGTGGATTGCTGCCTCACGTGTACGCAGAGCACATCTTGGGTGTTTAGGTAGCTACTTACCCCCTAATTTATTTTTCTTATTAGGTTTGATGTGTTTATGGCTCCCTAATAAGCAGTTCTCTTTGGTGCATCATGTTCTTCCGGTTGCTTGATTGATTAGAGAGCCCTGCCATATTTATTTACAAGAGGAGGTGCTTGATAGACAGGGATTTAGTAGAAGAAACTGCTATATGGGGATGACCCTTGTATGTTTATTAAAGAAATTTTTGATGCAGGCCTCAGGCTTTCTTGGGTTTATTAAGTGAAAGAGTTAGATTAGCCAGCCAGTTATCTTTGGGTTTGCACATAAATCCTTCATCTTTAGTACCTGAGCTCAGCCGTCTTGTGAATATTTAGTACCTGTATGTGCTCCTGCGATGAATTCATCGTTTCTGTTATTTGAATAGAACAAAATGGTTTGATTTTCTCAATATGAACTTGATTTGCAGGGAGTTGTATAGGAACAACCTCAATGGCGAGATCCCAAAATAATTGGGCAAATGGAAGAAATTGATCGGTTTGGATTTGTATGCCGATAATCACCGGAAGAATCCCCAAGTCACTTTCCAAGCTCAGCTCACTAATATTGATGTATGTATTATCCTCTGATTGCAGTTAATTCCTCCACAGTACAAATGCCCACTCTGAAAAAACTAGAGTACTAATTGATGGCATCTTTAGTCCAAGTGATGTACCCAAAATGGCTGGGTAGTCGTGCCCATAATTCGGATCATACTGAAATGCAATTTAAAAAGTTTGTTAAAAGGATATAGATTCATGCACCTCCGGGAAGAGGACGACCCGCGGTGAGCAGCCTCTGATCTGCCGTGCGAAGTTAGCTAGCGGTCAGCGCCCTCTCCACTTCCCCCACCCCCCTCTCTCTCACAGTCTCGCGTGGATTTACGAGGTCATTCCCTCAAGATTTGATATTTTGATATGTTCATTTGCAGGGGGTCGGGTCCCAAGGGGTAGAGATGCAGTTCTCTAGAGTTACTGGGAAGAAGAAGATATGTAATCTCTTGCTCTTCTATGTTAATTTAGCAAACGAAGAAAATAGGAAGAGTATCTACATATCTATTTTGGTGCTCTCAGTCTCATTTCATGATTTATCCTGTAGCTAAGTCTATTTCATGTGCATATCCTGTGAATCACCTGCTAGCTGTTGATTTACTCTTTGTTGTGAGTTTGTTAGAAAAAAAATACTTTCTTATCATGGTTCTGATTGTGCACCTTTCTGGCTTAGAAAAAAGAGCAATTTCTTGAGCATGAGCAACTGATCCCCAGGCTGCAGGTACTGATTTCGTCTCGACTCGGTGCAACGACTCCACGATTGATTCGATCCAATTTTCTGAGCCCAGACCAAAATATTTGTTGAACAACTTGCCTCAAGTATATATATTGGGACCCTTTGTGATCTATATCAGGTGAGCAAATCATGCTCAATAATATAATTTTCTGTAATAGGACTATGGCTTGATAATACGATATACATGATATTATCCATGTCCTATGACAGTTTAAATTTGGTAGTATTCCGCTAGGATTGGAAATACTCTCTTGGTAATTAATATTAATATTTGTGTGGTGTGATTGACTGACTATGCAAAAGAATCTTGAGTATGATTCATATAGTGTGGGTTTTAATTATACTTAATGCTTAGGCCTTTTGCCTGAACATATTGTTACTTTTGACTAACAACAAGTTCATAAATTGTTGCTCTATAGTGATAGTACTCTTAGATTATTTCATTCTTATTGGTCTGGATGCTGAAATATCTCTCTGGCCCTATATGAAAATATTGGTTTGTGTAAATAATGCACATCACATAGTTTTTCTGTTGGTAAGTAATTCTTAGATCGTTTGCTATGATACCAGAATCTTCAAGTGATAACATGAATGATGCTGAAATATCTCTCTGTGGCTTGCTTGCTTCGATTCTATCCATTTGCTCCTGTGCAGCACGCTAGCTCGCTGCGGTTCATCAGGGAGCAAAGCGCCCCGGCCATCTCTCTCTCTCTCTCTGATGTCAACCTCGGTTGCCTTTTATTTTCAGATCTACAATGGGCTGAAGAACGAGGTAGTCCTTGGAAGCAGCACGTACATGTGATGCCCCTCTCACTCTGGTTCCAAGGTTGCTTCTCACCATATTTCATTCCTCTCACATTTTTTCTTCCTTTTCTGGGCTTTTACTATCATGTGTGTGCTATGCTTCTGACAAAATATCTAATTCTGATGTTTATCATGTCTATGTAAGCATTATGTTCTCCTTTGTTTAATTTCATTATTGCTATGCAAAGAGAAATCAAGGATTACTTCTCTTGGTACATATGCAGTGTATTTTTGTTTTGGGTAGTAACAGTTCAGTTAGAGGTGAGATGCATCGACATAGATGGTTGAAGGTTATACATTAGTTGGATATATAGATTGAGCAATACACGTGTTGCACCATCGCTGAATTAGGAGAAGAGTAAATGGTGCGTTTGGTTTTGAGTTATTCTTGGTTTTTTAGTTGTGGATTACTGTTAAGAATGATTGCCCTTAGTAATAAGGATTTAAATGTGTTGTTCCAGATCCACATGGGTTGGTTTTGAGTTATTTGTTTGGGTTAGAAAATTGTCAAAGCATGCATATATTAACATTTAGAGAAAACTTTGCATGTGTTTATTCTGGGTTGTAGTTTTACCATAGTATCCTAGGAGATGATATGCCTTCAGTGTCCAGTTAGTACATGTCTCTCCTTTTCTTTTCTTGATACAATGTTAGATCCATGATAGTACTCTTTTTAGGTGGATTTGCTTTGTATTAAACCCTAAGAATAGTTAGTAATAGTTGTGCTTTTGCTCGTGTCATCTATAACGATGCATATCTGTGTGGATGATGTCCTTCTTCTGGGGTGCATGGATAACGAGGCTTCCTACTGCCAGCGTGTTTATATGTATATTATGATCATGCTATCTCTGCTTGTGTTAAAGGAGCCCTTAATGATACTTAGCTCTAAATTTTATATACTACTTGCTCTTCAATAACTGTATATACTATGAACGGTCTGGTCTTGTTTTGTTCATAGCTTGCTTCATGATAGAGTTGAATTATTTCTGAAAAAAGGTTATTCCATGTAACACCTTGGGTTTCCCATTCTGCATTATTTATCTCTTGTTTCTGATGAGTATTCTGTCTTCTAATCTTTTCTTTGGAGGCTATCTAATATTTGATGATTGCTATTTCTACAGATGGAGTTCAATCTTGTGTCCCTGCTTCGTCAGGGAAATACCATTTGGCGTATCCGTGTGTATGTCTCACGACTATGACAGCACCGTGGTGGGACTGATAATGAACCCATTACGGATACATACCGCCAGGGTACAATCATCCTATCGTCTATGTGATTGTTTCCTAGACAGTTCTTTAATTCCTGTTCTCACAAATGCTTACACAATAGTTCTTCGACTGTCAGGGTAACCACATATACGCTGAGGTGCTAGAAATAATATCAACAGCTTCATGGAATGTATTGAAGAAGGTGATGTCATCATGACTCCAGCAACTCCACTTACGCATCCAGCAATCTTGCAGGGAATAGTTCTAAACCATCGGCTTCAGTTGGCATGTTATCTGAGGTAAATTCAGTTTCCTCTTTGCCTAAGCTCTATAGACTTGGTCGCCATGCCTCTGTGATCACATTACTTCCCATTTTCAGGGTCGTACTTCCCATTACAGGCCGGCGAGATGGCAGATTCGGTTAGTGAGAAGATCGTCCAAAAGAACATCGTCGAGAAAGACGAGCTGATGCAAAGAGGTGATTACTGTTATTCTGCCAGTCGGCATCGCTTCCACTAAAAATGTACCCATGTTTGTTGCCTGATATGATTTTCCCCCTTGTGCCCATGGTTTTCAGGTTTGAACCATTTGTTCCTGTTATTGCCCCAGTGAGTGCAGGCAAGAAAGGCAGGAAGAAGTGATCCCTTCTGTTAGGTATTTATCTTATCTGTTTAACTTGCTTTGATGTGCATGTTACCATTTCCTTGCTTTCTTGTGTACTGATTGTTCTACTTCATTTGTCCTCTGTTATCATTTTACCTTGTATCAAATCATGGAGTGCTTTGGGCCCTCGCATGATGTGCACCATCCTTTGGAGTGCTTAGGGCCCTTGCATGTACTTCCAAGTAGATTTGACTTTATTGCCTTGACTTGATACAATGGTACTATAGATTTGACTCAGGCAATAAATTTGTGGCATTCAGAAACAGTGTGCAGTACAATTGTATCAAATCTATTGGCATTTGTCATTATTCTTATTGATATATCTCCTCCCTCCCTGGACTATTATTGCAGCTTCTCGTGGCCAGGGTCGCAATGTACGTGGAGGTGTTCAATAGAGGGGACATTTTGCCGCCCTATAGCATCAGGAAGAGGAACAACAGGACCGGGCTGCGCTTCACCTATAACGATGGCATCTGCCTGAACTCAGTTAACCTGAACTCCATAACTGAAGCTATGTTTATTCTGGTATATAATCTGTCTTGCTCATAATTCTCGGTTGCTAGAAGTTAGCTTCTCTATACAGTCTGATATCGCTAATCTCAAATGAATCTTTATTTATTATTTGTTTTAGTTAGTGCACCAATTTTCTTTTGCTGTGCAGTGCCTTTGAAGATGTATAGTGGTGGTGCAGACGAACTGATCTTCCTGTTCGTACTCCTACATTGCATATCTGAATTTGGCCAAGAATGGACCCCAATGCTTCTCTTGCCTCAGAGGCATGGTGACCTGCTCTGCCTCCCCTAATTTCTATCTTCCACTCCTTTATGCCCTTCTGCTTCTTGATTTGATGTGCCCTGCTATCATGCTTCTTGGGTCAAGTTACTTAGTTTTTGGAGCTCTTGCTTTGTTTACCTCTTTGTTATGTTCTATGTCTTCCAGATATACTGGTTAAAACCCTTCTGATTGTTGCTCTTGATTTGAAATTCAGTTGATATGAAGCAAATAAAAGGCATGCAGTGCTTTACGATTTGAGCCTTCGCCCCTCCGGCCTGCCCGTCGGCGGCACACTACTCTTCCGGCCGCCCCTGAGCCCACGCCGCTCGCGGGATCATGCGCAGCCCCAGAGCAGCACGCAGCTCGCCGGTCCGATTCGTGCCACCCACGCCAACCTGATCCATTATTTCTCTATTTTGTTCAACTTGTTAGCCAAAGGGTTCAGATTCTTGCCATGATTGATTGTTAGTCTTTGTACATGAATGAATTAAGATGTGATGTGAGACGAGAGCTAGCAACAGATGTGCTTGTTCTACATATAGGTGCACTTCTTTAGTCGATGCTTGTTACAATATTGAAACCATGTTACTCTTTACTGCACTAGGACGTGATGGCCAGATCGCCGCGAGCCCCTACCCCGACCCCAAGGTTGCTGGCAGCATCAACCCCGACGGCAAGGTCACCGTCACCCCCAACCTTGACGCCCAGGTCAGCAGAAGGTACATTTGATTGCTGGTACATTTGTTGTCTGAAGGCCCAAAGTTTTTAAATCTAACTGAAATCAAAGCCTTGTGATTTATCCAACTGAAGATCCAAAGCTTGTAGTTAAAATGATAGTTAGGTGGTACAAGGACCGGCATCATGTGTACCTCATTCATGTGGATACTAAAATGTGCTCCCATCCGCTATTTTGCTAGGACTTCTTTGTTCTCTTTCTTAATGCAGTCGTTGATAAGATAATTTTTATAATGTTGTAAGACCGTAGAGAACATATGTTTCATAGTCAGTAGAATTGAGAACATTGTACATTGTACACCCTGTGCCGTTAACAAAGATGTTCTCAGTTCTCCTTAATTTGGTCTGCCTAAGCCATAGAAAATGTGTCCACTGCCTAATCAGGTGTTTAGTAATTCATTAGAGTGTGGATTTTGTTTCGTCACGTTAGTAGAACCAGTAGCACCGTGGGTCATTTTGGTACTGCTAAAATTTGGTCTTCCATAAGAGAATGGTTTGTGAACAACATTTTATTTTGATGGATTTATGGAATTGATTTTAACAACATTGTGGACCTGAACCGTTGTATGACAGGGTTAGTATTGGTTGCCTATTCTCACTAGCCAAAAAATTGTACAATGTACTAATAAAGGGAAAACATTCGATCAACAATCAAGAGTGTCTCGTGACAAAGTTTTGGATTTGCATCTGTCACCAACTATGTAGAGTATCTATTTGAAACATTACAAACCCCAACATTGGTCTTTCCATTAACTATTTCACTAACACCCAGAGTTGGTACTGGTCTTTACATGAAACAAAGAAGTGTTGATCGTATTGTATATTGCAGAAGGTAGATTAAGTGAGGTGACCTACTTTCTCACTAATTATTTGCTATTGACTTTCTTAACCATCATCCTATGCCTTCATGTTTGTTAGGGTTTATATTTTGTTGCATTAACTAAAGCACCATGTTTTGTTATTTTACTCCTCTGTTCATTTTTATAAGGTGTGGATGGAAGAGTGATAATAACTACAGGTTGGTCAAAGATTGAAAGAAATTCTCCTTTAAATTAGTTTGGTCAAAGACATGTATGTTTCCTTGGTCTACAGAATGTCAGAATGTTTCCAGGAATATGTTGCTTGATGTTAGTTTACTAATCTTGCCTTCTTGATAGTTTCGTCTTGGTCACTGTAGATGTCTATTGTTGTAAAAATGTTGAGATATCTTCTTCAGGAATATGGTTTTTTCTTCACTTTCAGGCCAATGCTACTCAACTTTTCTTTGAACGACCTTTTCTTTGCGTGACGAGGAATTTCAACCGTCCTTGGCGAAGGACTGCTATCTGATTGTCACTAGCCTCCTGTGTAAATGCTTCGCTTTCAATATTTTGCACTGTCTTGCTGCCTATGTGCTACTCAAGCCTGATCTATTAAACATTACTTGGCCTATTCCTTTGTGCCGAGTTTGATGTGCCTCAATTGTACTCTGTGATATGTACTTTGATTAGAAAATTCACGAGGTTAAAGATTTGCATTGCTTTTGGTGTTGAACCGTGCATTGATTACATACTTCAGGGCGTGCTTCTTACTAATTTAGCATTACCTGCTTACAAAAGGTTAGGACTGGCACTCTCGCGCCAAGGCGTGTTGCCGATCTAGTGAGAGTTATGGCCGTAGACGTGTGGTTGTGAGCAGGCCATGATCCGATACTAAAAAAAAATTAAAAGATATGGCACTCCCAATGACTGATAGCTGGACGCAGGATCAAAAAAATACTATGAGCGTCGAGAGCATCCCATTTTAAAGGAGCTTAGAGTCTTTAGGGATAGCTACATGATTAGACTATCCATAGTGGGAGTAACATAGGTGGTAATATTACACATCTTTAGATAAAACAGATGATGTGGCGAGTAATTAATGAGAAAATAGAGGCATGTGATAACATAACTAGTTAATGTAACATCACACATACTAAGACAAGATGAATCCACAACCTAATAAATAAATTGTTGCATGACACCACACATATGTTACTCCCCACTATAGAGGTAGTAACATAGACTAGTAATATATGCATGTTATTAGTCTAGTTACTACCCATTGTGACTAGTCTTAGCTTCTTAGTAGCTTGCTTTCATTATCCGCCAAAGTAATTAAATGTATCACTAATTACTTTTAGCCTTGTTCCGCCATCCGCCAAATAGAATGGTAGCCTACTTCCGTCATCTATAATACCTAAATAGTTTACCTTCACTATCATATTTGTTTGACATGTAGCCTATCCACCTCAACAACTTGCCACGTCATCAATTATTTTTTCATGTAACTAATTTCTATTAGCATCTAGACTTGCATGTGATCACTCTGTTTCCAGTCTTAAATTACCACTGAAGCTCAATGGTGTCAATTCGCGCAAACAGAAGCCCAATCATCATGTCCACCATCCTTTCTGTTTCCTCTCTCTCTCTCCCTAAATAAAGGACTAATCTACTCCACTGGCAATGGTATAGAGTGCGGTGGCTAGGAAGCAATCTCTCCGTGTGGTCTGCCCCTCTGGCAGGTCGCCGGTCCACGACACCTCCCCTCCTCTTCGAGGCTCTGCCCGCTGCCTCCCCTCGATCTCTGCATGTGGTCCGCCCCTCTGGCACGGTTGTCGGTCCGCGACACCTCCGCCTCTGCTGGTGCTGCCCGCCGCCTCCCCTCGATCTCTGTGTCTGGTCAGCCCCTTTGGCATGGTCGACGGTCCACGACACCTGCCCTCCTCCGCCGCCGCTGCCGGCACTGCCCGCTGCCTCCACTCCTCTGCCCCTGCCGCTATCCTTGGTGGCCTCTGTCGAACCATGCTTCTTTCGCCGCTCCCGCAGATGGAAGGCACGGATAGGAGGCTGCAGCCTAGTTATGGATATCCCGCTATACCGACGGCTTTTTTGTGCCGACGGCTCGACCTGGATACGCCGACGTACACGTTGCCGACGGCAGTCATCAGCATAGGGGTATCCCGACGGGGTTTGCCCCTATGCCGATGGCCTGACGGCGTGGGCCATCAGCATAGAACCTAATTCCGGTAGTGTGGGCGCGGATCGCTATGCAGCTGAGTGGTCCACATAGCAGGAGCATCTGGATCCGGGAGCTGAAATGGTTTCCCCATGAGTATTCTGTTCCATATATGGTCAATTGGCCATGCAATATATGTGCTTTCTACATGTTGTAAATCATGAGATGCCCTCTTTCTGTTTGTCTCCCAAGACACATGAGCTATTTAGCATGAGGTCTGCCCTCTTCAGCAGTAATAATTTGGTATGCATCTAAAAGGAACAACGAGACTTGGGTACTTTCCTTTTTTTCATTTTTCCTGTGAAACAACAAATAATAGATTCGAAAACCTTCTACTCTTTCACTTCACCTTGAATATGAATAATTTTCTAAAGTTCATATTTTACATGTTCTGCGGCAACGCGCGGTGTATTATCTAGTTTTACAAATTTGTATACCAAATTGACCGTCGCGTGTAAGCTTTTTTAAGGCTCCCGGTGCATTTACCTCTAGAATAAGACTCTTAAGGGTGTTAGTACAATAGACCCATTATTAGTGGTAGTAGTTATAGATAGAGAGTCAAAATAGTGATTTCGGCGACGGTGGATGAGAGGGCTCCATCGTTAGCGCAACATAAGTTAGGTCGATAGTAGGCTCGTGGACGTCATGGCTATGGACGCATGCGAATGCCAGTGTGGGATCTGAAGAGGTTAGCTCTTCCAGCACAGGCCGTTCGGCGTCATGGTTCGGCATCACGATTCAGCGCCAACTGGCCACAGACAATCTCCACGGTAGAAGCAGTGACAGCCCACTAGGCTTGTCCATTTGGAAGGCAAAATGATGGGCTCCATGTCCGAGGCAAGGGAAAGAAAATTTATCACATACACTGGTCATATCGCGTGCCCACAATCTCGTTCGGATAGAGGTTGAGCACACCGTGTACAGTTGGCTCTTTTGATTCAGCATAGGCTACAAACACACAGTACATATGTCGCGCGTCTATATAGCCTTCAAATATTTTCACCGGATGGAGGGGAGCCGAGCCTATATGCAATATACTTTCATTATATTATCCTTTCACTATACCATCTCATTGCCGGTCCAAAGCATTTTTTGGCCCGGGGGCGATTCAAACAATTATTTTTTATACTAAACTTGTATACATATTTTAAACTAAGTATACCATATTATAGTTACAATTAATATATTTTATATTATTTAACAACATAAGAATATTTTTAAATAATATTTATATTTTTCATTAGTATATAGTTGTAATGCATATCATTAAAAAAATTAATTCTACAAAATGAAAATTTTGTGATGTAGCAATTTTTTTCTTTATTGTATAAACAATCTATAGATTTATTTTTCTAATATTGCAACAATGTAGTGTATACACATTTGCATACGTTCATATCTCTTTTATTATTGAATATTATGATAGAGATTTCTAAATCATATATACACTTATAAATATTCCAATAGTGGTTTCTAGTGTATATTATGCAGTCATATATATGTAAACTTTTAAGACACAAAAATTTGACTTGCAAGTTGGGGGCAGTAATTAAATTATTGAAGAACCAAAAATGTAGTTGATTGTACTTTTCCGTATGATTCGATTATCTAACACGATATTCTAGATTCACTTGGTTTAATCTGATGCAAATGAGATGTCCTTGATACGTCTCCAACGTATCTATAATTTTTTATTGTTCCATGCTATTATATTACCTGTTTTGGATGTTTATGGGCTTTATTATGCACTTCTATATTATTTTTGGGACTAACCTATTAACCCAGAGCCCAGTGCAAGTTTCTGTTTTTTCCCTTGTTTCAGTGTTTCGCAGAAAAGAAATATCAAACGGAGCCCAAACGGAATGAAACCTTCGGGAGCGTGATTTTTGGAACGAACGTGATCCAGGAGACTTGGAGTTTAAGTCAAGGAAGCTTCGAGGTGGCCACGAGGCAGGGAGGCGCGCCTGCCCCCCTGGGCACGCCCCCACCCTTGTGGGCCCCTCGTGGCTCCCCTGACCGACTTCTTTCGCCTATATATATCCACATACCCTAAAAACATCGGGGAGCAGAATAGATCGGGTGTTCCGCCGCAAGAAGCCTCCGTAGCCACCGAAAACCAATCTAGACCCGTTCCGGCACCCTACCGGAGGGGGGAATCCCTCTCCGGTGGCCATCTTCATCATCCCGGTGCTCTCCATGACGAGGAGGGAGTAGTTCTCCCTCGGGGCTGAGGGTATGTACCAGTAGCTATGTGTTTGATCTCTCTTTTTCTCGTGTTCTTGAGTTGGCATGATCTTGATGTATTCGCGAGCTTTGCTATTATAGTTGGATCTAATGATGTTTCTCCCCCTCTACCCTCTTGTGATGAATTGAGTTTTCCCTTTGAAGTTATCTTATCGGATTGAGTCTTTAAGGATTTGAGAACACTTGATGTATGTCTTGCATGTGCTTATCTGTGGTGACAATGGGATATCACGTGATCCACTTGATGTATGTTTTGGTGATCAACTTGCGAGTTCCGTTACCTCGTGAACTTATGCATAGGGGTTGGCACACGTTTTCGTCTTGACTCTTCGGTAGAAACTTTGGGGAACTCTTTGAAGTACTTTGTGTTGGTTTGAATAGATGAATCTGAGATTGTGTGATGCATATCGTATAATCATACCCACGGATACTTGAGGTGACATTGGAGTATCTAGGTGACATTAGGGTTTTGGTTGATTTGTGTCTTAAGGTGTTATTCTAGTACGAACTCTATGATAGATTGAACGGAAAGAATAGCTTCGTGTTATTTTACTATGGACTCTTGAATAGATCGATCAAAAAGGATAACTTTGAGGTGGTTTCGTATCCTACCATAATCTTTTCGTTTGTTCTCCTCTATTAGTGACTTTGGAGTGACTCTTTGTTGCATGTTGAGGGATAGTTATATGATCCAATTATGTTATTATTGTTGAGAGAACTTGCACTAGTGAAAGTATGAACCCTAGGCCTTGTTTCATTGCATTGCAATACCGTTTGTGCTCACTTTTATTATTAGTTACCTTGCTGTTTTTATATTTTCATATTACAAAAACTATTATCTACTATCCTTATTGCACTTGTATCACCATCTCTTCGCCGAACTAGTGCACCTATACAATTTACCATTGTATTGGGTGTGTTGGGGACACAAGAGACTCTTTGTTATTTGGTTGCAGGGTTGCTTGAGAGAGACCATCTTCATCCTACGCCTCCCACGGATTGATAAACCTTAGGTCATCCACTTGAGGGAAATTTGCTACTGTCCTACAAACCTCTGCACTTGGAGGCCCAACAACGTCTACAAGAAGAAGGTTGTGTAGTGGACATCAGTCCTACATGTTCATCAAATTAAAAATTATGTATTGGTTTAAAAATTATATATTTTCCATCCCGCACTAAAAATAAAAATTATTTATTTTCTTTACATTTCTTTTCGCATTCCTGGGTCAGCCAACGACTAAGGCATACATCAGAGTCAGAGAAAGTCCAACACTGGTATCGAGAGCTGACCCTGTCCAACATATTGGTTGTGATCAGCCGAACACTACTTAAGCACTATAAAAGCATCTACAATCACAAATAGCAAAAAAAGACACCCATACGTCCGCCGTGGACAGTGACCGGTCAACACAATTTTCTCATCTCATACAACCACATGCCTTAAACTTGACTACCCATATCCATACTAGGGCCCTGTTCTTTTCACACAGGATTATGTAGAATCAAGACTTTGGAGAATTCTCCTAGAATCTGCTTCATCTGTTGTCGAGTTCTTTTCTAGGATTGTAGGTTGAGATTCTGAAAAGAGTTGCGTGTTGAAATGTTTGTAGTACCCTTAGACAGAAATTGTTTGATGAATTTATTAACGCCTTGTTGTTTCTAATAGTATCTAGTCGAATATGAGTACGAAAGTGATTTACGAATGTCATAAAAAGTGCTAAATATTATATTTAGAATGGATTTAAAGATTTGTTCGTTACAAAAGTGGATGAACTAAAAAATGGATAATCTCAGGGTACGAGACTAGCAGCAATCGCCTCACGTATTGCGTTCATGGTACCATCATCTTCTGGTGGTAGAGCGTTGGCACCTGTAAACGGCAATGGAGGTTGCACATATGCATCATTGTCAAACTTGTCAAAATGCTCATCACGTAACTTGCTATCACGAATCCAATTGTGGAGACACATGCATGCAGTGACAATCATCTTTTGGGTCTCCGGTTTGTACCGAGGTATGCCTCGAACTCCAAGAATTCACCATTTCATCTTGAGAACACCAAATGTTCTTTCGATGACATTTCGCAAAGAAGAATGTCGATGGTCGAATGTCTCATATCTCCCAACTGGTGAGTGTTGTTGGAAATCTGGTACATGGTATCGTTGCACTTTGTATGGAGATAGATATCCAACCTTGTTTGGATGTCCGGAGTCGACAAGATAATATTTATCTACATTACGACATCCATAGCAAATGCAACCATGGCCGCCTCAAATTCCTTTTCTTCTTGTTTCTTTCTGGATTTATCCATCTGCTGCAACAACATGGACATAGTGTAATAATAGATACAACACAGTTCAGATAACAATAATAGTACATCTCCAAAGCAAATAGCTTAGTTCAAAAAAGTACACCTCCAAAGCAAGTAGCTTAGCTCACAACATTACAAGTAAATAGTCTTGTAGAAAGGAATTAAAACATAGATGTTCTGCTTATTATTGAGCTCTCACATCCTCTTTATCCATCCAAGCATTGCAAGAGGTTCATGAGCCGTGAAAGTCAGAAAAAACATCACGATATTTCTTTTCCACGAAAAGAAATGTAGCATGGAAATGCTCATCACTTCCTGGTTTTGCACCATCCGCTTCCACCATGGCCATCATTTGTTTAATCTCTTGTCTTGTTGGATCCACACTCTCCTCTACATCCCTCCTCTCCCTTGCCCTTTCCTCTTCATCCCTCTTCTCCATTGCCCTCTCCTCTGCATCCCTCTTCTCCCTTGCAATCTCCTCTGCATCCCTCTTGTCTCTTGCACCAAAGATGTCCACCATGCGTATAAAAGCCTCATTTTTAGCATTCTCACTTGACCACTTGTCATTCATCGTTGGACTTGGCGAATAAGGACATGCCCTCTTCTTCCCACCCTTGGCTCGATTTTGAACAGGGGTAACTTGGCCTTCCTGACTATCACACCCTGAGTCATCCTCCAAACTGATTCGAGAGGGATCACCTTGATACGAGGGAGTTAGCACCCTCGCATGCTCATTTGTGACACAAGTAGTATTGAAAACCTCTGGCATTTTTCCCCCTCCGCTAGTGGAGCATAGCGAAACTTGGCAGCTTCTGGATGTGCCTATAATCATATAGCACCACAGGTTAATATCAAAACTGAAGCAACATGACTCTTTATTTAAGAAATTACATGGCAACAACAATACCTTTATCTCCAATGCCCACCACTTTTTGTAGCTGCAATAGTGTGTGTATGCTCATCTCTTACTAATCCAGATGCTTGCTGGATCAATGTCTTCCATGTGTTGTACTCGCTTCTACATACACCCCACCTATTTTTGATTTGTCGGGTCGAATAGTTTCTTCCAGAGCGTTCATTGAACTTTTTATGCAAATTAGCTTGTCCTATGTCCAACAAATAACCACTGTTGCGGTTATTTGCTCGAACCTCCTCTACGCACACACTCATAAAAATTGTATGAGAAGAACTGTCCCAATTTGCTTTGGGTTCTTTGACTTTCTCCATCTACCATTAGTAGCATTGACAGCAGCACACACAAAAAAAATTTAGCACCATCCATCCATCTACCAGCATCAACAATGAATCCATCCATCTATCTAACAAATCCAAGCATCAATCCATCTACCTATGCAACATAAATCAGTCTAGCTATCCAATTTAGCATAAGAAAAAAGAAGAACAGAGAGATAGGGAAAGAGGATGCCTCGCCATGGGTGTGTTGCTCCTCTCGTGGGCTGCTCGTGGCCTTCAAGGTGATGCGCCGGTGGCCATCGGAAGCCATCGAGGTGCAGCTTCGGTGGTTGTTGGCGGAGACAGGGCGGATGGGAGGACGAGCAGCGAAGGAAGAGGGGTGGCAGAGGGAGATAAGGCGGTCGGTGGCGGGAACCTGGCCGGCGGCGGCAAGGGTCTGGCCGATGAGGTGGGTCCGGCGGCGGCGCGGCAACCCTAGCCCTCGCTGCGGCAGGGGGTTCTTTCCCCTGATGCGAACAGGGGCGGTCGAGCGAAGCGCTACCTCCTTTTCTCTCCACCGCGTGGATGTGCTAGTGGCATTCCGGGCATAATTTCTCCATGGGATAGGGGTACACTTATATTTTGAAACGTTTTCTTTGGTGGGACTTACCAAAATCTCAGGATTCTAGGAAAATCAAGCTTTTTGGGTGCTTTTGGATTGCACTAGGATTCTAGAGAATCCTCTCCAGATTTTGGAAGTCAAAACAATTTCTTTTGGCTCTAGGCTTTCCAAACCGAAATTCTCCACAATCTGCTCAAAAGAACTGGGCCTAGATCATGCAGCACCTAACATATATGTACTACTAAATACTACTGCCAAGCTACTTCTAGTCGTCGTTCGTGCTAGCAGTGCCGACAGACCTGGATCTTGCCGGATTGCAGGCACAGGCAGCTCAGGTTCATTGTCGGACTCCATGTCCATGGAGATCATGTCAATATTTTCCCGTCGGTTGCAGAGCTATTGGATGTTTGCCTCCACCTCCATATCCGAGAAGATGGAGTCCTCCTCCTCCGCCTGGGGCTGTTGGGGAGGATGGTCGTGTCCCTCGCAATGTAGAGGGGACAACGCACCCTTGATGTGTTCATGGTGCGATTCGGGTGCATCTCGAAGGTTGAGAGGAGAAGGAGGTCGATCCAGCAATCCAGGTCGAACCCCTCACGACCCAAGGACTCCAGATCAAAGCTACTGCGGCGGATGACATCAGTGAGCACAGGAGTTTAACACAGCGGCACAAATCGAGGGGGGTGGATGCCTGTGGTGATGACGTATAGAGGCTGAGAAGGCTGGTGATACGTCTCCAACGTATCTATAATTTTTTATTGTTCCATGCTATTATATTATCCATCTAGGATGTTTTATATGCATTTATATGGTATTTTATATGATTTTTGGGACTAACCTATTAACCTAGAGCCCACTGCCAGTTTCTGTTTTTTCCTTGTTTTTGAATATCACAGAAAAGGAAAACCAAACGGAGTCCAATTGACCTGAAACTTCACGGATGTTATTTTTGGACCAGAAGAAGCCCACGGAGTATCGGATATGGGCCAGAAGAGTCCCGAGGCACCCATGAGGGTGGGGGGCGCGCCCTACCCTCTGGGCACGCCCCCTACCTCGTGGCCGCCTCGAAGACCCCTGACTTGTTCCCGATGCCAAAACCTCTTATATATACTGATGTCTACTACACAACCTTCTTCTTGTAGACGTTGTTGGGCCTCCAAGTGCAGAGGTTTGTAGGACAGTAGAAAATTTCCCTCAAGTGGATGACCTAAGATTTATCAATCCGTAGGAGGTGTAGGATGAAGATGTTCTCTCTCAAGCAACCCTGCAACCAAATAACAAAGAGTCTCTTGTGTCCCCAACACACCCAATACAATGGTAGATTGTATAGGTGCACTAGTTCGGCGAAGAGATGGTGATACAAGTGCAATATGGATAGTAGATAAAGGTTTTTGTAATCTGAAATTATAAAAACAGCAAGGTAACTAATGATAAAAGTGAGCACAAACGGTATTGCAATGCGTTGAAATAAGGCCTAGGGTTCATAATTTCACTAGTGCAAGTTCTCTCAACAATAATAACATAATTGGATCACATAACTATCCCTCAACATGCAACAAAGAGTCACTCCAAAATCACTAATAGCGGAGAACAAACGAAGAGATTATGGTAGGGTACGAAACCACCTCAAAGTTATTCTTTCCAATCAATCCGTTGGGCTATTCCTATAAGTGTCACAAACAGCCCTAGAGTTCGTACTAGAATAACACCTTAAGACACAAATCAACCAAAACCCTAATGTCACCTAGATACTCCAATGTCACCTCAAGTATCCGTGGGTATGATTATACGATATGCATCACACAATCTCAGATTCATCTATTCAAACCAACACAAAGTACTTCAAAGAGTGTCCCAAAGTTTCTACCGGAGAGTCAAGACGAAAACGTGTGCCAACCCTTATGCATAGGTTCATGGGCGGAACCCGCAAGTTGATCCCCAAAACATACATCAAGTGAATCAATAGAATAACACATTGTCACCACGGTTATCCCACGCAAGACATACATCAAGTGTTCTCAAATCCTTAAAGACTCAATCCAATAAGATAACTTCAAAGGGAAAACTCAATTCATTACAAGAGAGTAGAGGGGGAGAAACATCATAAGATCCAACTATAATAGCAAAGCTTGCGATACATCAAGATCGTACCACCTCAAGAAAATGAGAGAGAGAGAGATCAAACACATAGCTACTGGTACATACCCTCAGCCCCGAGGGAGAACTACTCCCTCCTCGTCATGGAGAGCGCCGGGATGATGAAGATGGCCACCGGATAGGGATTCCCCCCTCCGGCAGGGTGCCGGAATGGGTCTAGATTGGTTTTTGGTGGCTACGGAGGCTTCTGGCGGCGGAACTCCTGATCTATTGTGCTCCCTGATAGTTTTAGGGTATATGGATATATATATATAGGCGGAAGAAATACATCAGGGGAGCCACGAGGGGCCCACGAGGGTGGAGGGCGCGTCCAGGGGGGTGGGCGCGCCCCCCTGCCTCGTGGCTTCCTCGTTGATCCCCTAACGTGCACTCCAAGTTTCCTGTATTGCTTTCTTTCCAAAAATAACTTTTCCGAAGGTTTCGTTCCGTTTGGACTCCGATTGATATTCCTTTTCTGCGATACTCTAAAACAAGGAAAAAAAATAGAAACTGGCACTGGGCTCTAGGTTAATAGGTTAGTACCAAAAATCATATAAAATAGCATATAAATGCATATAAAACATCCAAGGTTGATAATATAATAGCATGGAATGATCAAAAATTATAGATACGTTGGAGACGTATCAGCATCCCCAAGCTTAATTCCTGCTCGTCCTCGAGTAGGTAAATGATAAAAACAGAATTTTTGATGTGGAATGCTACCCAACATATTTCTCATGTATTTCTCTTTATTGTAGCAAGAATATTCAAATCCATAAGATTCAAGACAAAAGTTTAATATTGACATAAAAATAATAATACTTCAAGCATACTAACAAAGCAATCATGTCTTCTCAAAATAACATGGCCAAAGAAAGTTCATCCCTACAAAATCATATAGTTTGGTCATGCTCCATTTTCATCACACAAGAATGCTCTCATCATGCACAACCCCGATGACAAGCCAAGCAATTGTTTCATACTTTAGTAATCTCAAACTTTTTTCAACTTTCACGCAATACATGAGCGTGAGCCATGGATATAGCACTATGGGTGGAATAGAATATAATGAGGGGGTTATATGGAGAAGACAAAAATGAGAAAGTCTCACATCAACGCGGCAAATCAATGGGCTAGGGAGATGTCCATCAATTGATGTCAATGCAAGGAGTAGGGATTGCCATGCAACGGATGCACTAGAGCTATAAATGTATGAAAGCTCAACAAAAGAAACTAAGTGGGTGTGCATCCAACTTGCTTGCTCACGAAGACCTAGGGCACTTGAGGAGGCCTATTGTTGGAATATACAAGCCAAGTTCTATAATGAAAAATTCCCACTAGTAAATGGAAGTGACAAAACAAGAGACTCTCTATCACAAAGATCATGGTGCTACTTTGAAGCACAAGTGTGGAAAAGGGATAGTAGCATTGTCCCTTTTTTATTTTTTTTATTTTTTATTTGGCCTTTCCTTTTTATTTGGCCTTTCTTTTTTATTTGGCCTTTCTTTTTTTGGCCTTTTTTTTGGGACAATGCTCTATTAATGATGATCACCACACTTCTATTTATTTACAACTTGATACTAGAACAAAGTATGACTCTATATGAATGCCTCTGGCGGTGTACCGGGATTGCGATGAATCAAGAGTGACATGTATGAAAAATTATGAACGGTGGCTTGGCCACAAATACGATGTCAACTACATGATCATGCAAAGAAATATGACAATGATGATGTGTGTCATAATAAACGCAACGGTGGAAAGTTGCATGGCAATATATCTCGGAATGGCTATGGAAATGCCATAATAGGTAGGTATGGTGGCTGTTTTGAGGAAGATATAAGGAGGTTTATGTGTGACAGAGCGTATCATATCACGGGATTTGGATGCACCGGCGAAGTTTGCACCAACTCTCAATGTGAGAAAGGGCAATGCACGGTACCGAAGAGGCTAGAAATGATGGAAGGGTAAGAGTGTGTATAATCCATGGACTCAACATTAGTCATAAAGAACTCACATACTTATTGCAAAAATCTACAAGTCATCAAAAACCAAGCATTACGCGCATGCTCCTAGGGGGATAGATTGGTAGGAAAAGACCATCGCTCGTCCCCGACCGCCACTCATAAGGAAGACAATCAAACAACACCTCATGATTCACATTTGTTACACGACGTTTACCATACGTGCATGCTACAGGACTTGCAAACTTCAACACAAGTATTCCTCAAATTCACAACTACCCAACTAGTACAACTTTGATATCACTATCTCCATATCTCAAAACAATCATCAAGTATCAAACTTCTCTTAGTATTCAATGCACTTATATGAAAGTTTTAATTATATCCCTCTTGGATGCCCATCATATTAGGACTAATTTCATAACCAAAGCAAATTACCATGCTGTTCTAAAGACTCTCAAAATAATATAAGTGAGGCACTAGAGCATATGACAAACTACTCCGAAAGATATAAGTGAAGATCAATGAGTAGTCGAACAATTATGCAACTATATGAAGACTCTCTAACATTTAATAATTTCAGATCTTGGTATTTTATTCAAACAGCAAGCAAAACAAAAGAAAATAAAATGACGCTCCAAGCAAAACACATATCATGTGGCGAATAAAAATATAGCTCCAAGTAAAGTTACCGATGAACGAAGATGAAAGAGGGGATGCCTTCCGGGGCATCCCCAAGCTTAAGCTCTTGGTTGTCCTTGAATATTACCTTGGGGTGCCTTGGGCATCCCCAAGCTTAGGCTCTTTCCACTCCTTATTCCATAGTCCATCGAATCTTTACCCAAAACTTGAAAACTTCACAACACAAAACTTAATAGAAAACTCGTAAGCTCCGTTAGTATAAGAAAATAAATCGCCACTTAGGTACTGTTGTGAACTCATTCTAAATTCATATTGGTGTAATATCTACTGTATTCCAACTTATCTATGGTTCATACCCTCCGATACTACTCATAGATTCATCAAAATAAGCAAACAACACATCAAAAACAGAATCTGTCAAAAACAGAACAGTCTGTAGTAATCTGGATCAAACGTATACTTTTGGAACTCATAAAATTCTCAAATAAATTGCTGGACGTGAGGAATTTATCTATTAATCATCTGCAAAAAGAAATAACTAAATAGAACTCTCCAATAAAAATGTCAGCAATTCTCGTGAGCGCTAAAGTTTCTGTTTTTACAGCAAGATCAACAAGACTTTCCCCAAGTCTTCCCAACGGTTCTAGTTGGCACAAACACTAACTAAAAAATAAAAACTCAATCATAACAGAGGCTAGATAAATTATTTATTACTAAATAGGAGCAAAAATTAAGGAGCAAAAATAAAGTTGGGTTGCCTCCCAACAAGCGCTATCGTTTAACGCCCCTAGCTAGGCATGATGATTTCAATGATGCTCACATAAAGGATAAGAATTGAAACATAAAGAGAGCATCAAGAAGAATATGACTAGCACATTTAAGTCTAACCCACTTCCTATGCATAGGGATTTTGTGAGCAAACAACTTATGAGAACAAGAATCAACTTGCATAGGAAGGTAAAACAAACATAACTTCAAAATTTTAAGCACATAGAGAGGAAACTTGATATTATTGCAATTCCTACAAGCATATATTCCTCCCTCATAATAATTTTCAGTAGCATCATGAATGAATTCAACAATATAACCATCACATAGAGCATTCTTTTCATGATCTGCAAGCATAGAAAATTTACTACTCTCCGCATAAGCAAAATTCTTCTCATTCGGGATAGTGGGAGTATCATAAGAGACTTGAATACTATAAATTGTTTACACACTAAAAGAGTAATGTTCAAAAAAGGGGCAATCATAATCATGACAAGTTTTATAAATATAATCATCACTACCTTTTATAGCATATGTATCATCACAATAATTATCATAAGTAGCAACTTTGTTCTCATCATAATCGATTGAAACCTCTTCCAAGATAGTGGAATCATTACTAAATAAAGTCATGACCTCTCCAAATCCACTTTCATAATTATCACAATAAGATTCAACATCCTCCAAAATAGCGGGATCATTACTTCCAAAAGTTGACACTCTTCCAAACCCACTTCCATCAATATAATCATAATAAGTAGGACGCATGCTATCATCATAATAGATTTGCATATCAAAACTTGGGAGACTACAAATATCATCTTCATTAAACGTAGCATCCCCAAGCTTGGGACAAACATTAATTGCAGCAAATATATTCTCAAAAACATCATCTTCATCAAACATAGCATCCCCAAGCTTGGGTCTTTTCATATCATAAGCATAATCACTCTCATCATTAATAGCATGGATAGCACCAATAGTATAGCCATTATCATATTCTTCCAAGCAAGTGCCAAAAAGATTTTCAAGATCATAAGAAGTATCTGTTGGGGATCATAGTAGAAATTAAAAAAATTCTACGCATCACCAAGATCAATCTATGGAGTATTCTAGCAACGAGGGGAATAGGAGTGCATCTACATACCCTTGTAGATCGCGAGCGGAAGCGTTCAAGTGAACGGGGATGATGGAGTCGTACTCGCCGTGATCCAAATAACCAATGACCAAGTGCCGAACGGACAGCACCTCCGCGTTCAACACACGTACGGTTGGGAAGACGTCTCCTCCTTCTTGATCCAGCAAGGGGGAAGGAGAGGTTGATGAAGATCCAACAGCACGACGGCGTGGTGGTGGATGCAGCAGGATCCCGGCAGGGCTTCGCCAAGCACAAGCGGGGAGGAGAGGTGTTACGGAGGGAGAGGGAGGCGCCAAGAGCAAGGTGCGGCTGCCCTCCCTCCCTTCCACTATATATAGGGGCTAGGGGGGCGCATGCCCCCTTGGAGATCCCATCTAAAAGGGGGGGCGGCGGCCCCTGGGGGCAACGGTCCCCTTAGGGTTTCCAACCAGGGGGGCGCATGCCCCCTCGGGGGGCAACGGCCCCCTAGGGTTTCCAACCCTAGGCGCCTTGGGCCCTTGGGTGGGGCGCACCAGCCCATCAGGGGCTGGTTCCCACGCCACTTCAGCCCATGGGGCCCTCCGGGATAGGTGGCCCCATCCGGTGAACCACTGGGACCCTTCCGGTGGTCCCGCACTACTAGAAAAAGGACTGTAGATGGGATTGACACTAATGGCGCACCAGACAAGCGGTGCGCCATTAGTATATACTAATGGCGCACCACCTTCTGATACGCCATTAGAGCTGAAACTACTAATGGCGCACCTGGCCAAGGGTGCGCCATTAGTATCAAAAAAAATTTGAACTAGTGCGCCTGTCCAAACATACTAATGGCGCATCCAGACACAGTGCGCCATTAGTAGTTGTAACTAGTAATGGCGCACCTGTCGGAAAGTGCGCCACTAATGTTGTTTTTTATTATATTTTTTATTCCTTTTTTTGCAAAACTACTAATGGCGCACTGTTCGACCGTAATGGCACACTGTTCCACAGTGCGCCATTAGTATGTTTTTTTTGCAAAACTACTAATGGCGCACCACCAGAAGATGCGCCATTAGTAACCTGGATTACTAATGGTGCATTTAGAGTTGGTGCGCCATTAGTAAGTGGGCAGCAACAAGATATTTTGGACATCCATCCATCCATCCGACCCAACGCACCAACACACATACACTCTCTCTCTCTCGCTCGAACCCACCCAAACCCTCGTTGCCTCCTCTCTTCCCCCCTAACCCCGCTCTCCCTCGCTGCCGTCGCCACCCACGCCGCCCGGTTCCGGCGAGCTCCGGCCGCGCGCAGCACGCCGGCGAGATCCCCTTGGTCTGCATCTGGCTTACCTCCATGCAGATCCGCGGCTCCCCCACTAGCTAGGGTTTTGCATCCCTTTTGTTCGCCGGGATCCGCCATGGCAGGCCACGGCGAGGCCATAGGTGACCGGATCCAGCACTAGTAAGCCCCTCCCCCTCCTTCTTTGCCCACCATCTCCTCCTCACCTCACCTCATCTTCTCTTCCTTCTCTGCAGGTCGCCATGGGCGTGCCGACGACGACGGCAGGAGGGGCGCACCTCCGTGGGGCGGGACGCCGCCATGGAGATGGATTCCCTTGTCCGCCACCACGCAGCGGCACCATGGAGCCTCCCAGCGCCCCAAACCCTAGCGGAGAGAGAGGAGCTGCTCCTAGTACAGCATGCCATGGAAGGGATTTTTTGGTATTTTTGTTGTTGTTTCTCTTCCCGATCTAATCATGTGGAAGGCCCTTTTCCTCACCATGATTTATTCATCTCCCCTTCCTCTGTTTTGTGCAGGTTGCTCTAATGGCGAAGCTTCTTCTGCAGGACACCCTCCACCCCTCCCCTGCATCCACCTCCTACCCCCATACATGGTGAGCTACAACCTCTCTTTCTAGCCCTTGCAAATCTGATCTGGAGTGGACATGAATTGCAATTGTCATGGACACTACATAACAGCAAGTATTGGTTCAGTTTTTGTGTGAAATTCGATTGTCATTGTGCTTTTTGATGCTTGCTTCAGAAAAATAAAATCATGGATAGATAGAAGATGGAAACAGTGAGCTTCCTTTCAAGTTAGTAATACTAAAAATCATTTGGATCATAAATTTTTCATGTCTTGTGTTAAATCCACTCCATTGCAATCTGGCTATGTATGGATGGTTTGGTACAATTTGCCATGGATGAGTATAGTAGTTACGTACACATGTGCTCTGTAGTTTTAGTCCTTCTTGTGTTGCTGCACTTAGTCTAGAGATACAACAACATTAGTTAGGTCATGGATGGATGGATCAATACATACAGCTAGCACTGCTAGCAACAACAACAAAATAACCTTGTGATTGATTCTGTTGACGCTAGCATGCTCTATTAGTTTTGGAGCCCAACCATGGACTGTACGTACTAAGCTAGCTCAAGCACACACACATGCAGCTTGATTTATTTCTGTAGATACTAGCAGCAGCACGCGTGTCTCCTATACTAGCTTGCTTAATTTCTGTACTAGATCAATGACACTAGCACTTACTTGTTTGTTAGATTCAGAGCAGCAGGCATCCTCCATGGACGATGACGACAACCAGGTCATCCACCACCACGACGACACCCCGCACATGGTCCAACTCGACTACAACATCCACCGCGTGACGGCGACGTGGTCGTGTGCGGCATCGACCAACCTCCTCTCCTGTGAATCTGTCTCCTACCTGTAGCTCCCGCTCTTGTGCTGCTATATTAGTACCTTGCTCTGTTTCATGCGTATGGGTGATTTTGTTTGTGCTTGTGTCATGGAAAAGATCATTCCTATTTATTTGTGCTCTGTTTTCTTTATTGTCACGAGTTGCAAAATTAGTAGTGGGAAGTAAACTTTTGTTAACTTGTTGGTTGAACCAATGGAACTACTGTTATATTTGATTTGTTGCTCAACTAGTGCTGCAATGATGGGATCGAATGATTGCATGACCCTAATGTTGGCCTATCATTTCAATTATCTTGGTCTTATAGATGTTATTGTTCCTGTCATATAGCACATGCTAGTTTCTTTATTGGTTGGCTGCTGGTTCTGTTTATTCATATGCATAAGTGCTACTGTTTCTTTGTTATCCTATAAAGGATATAGTCCTTCATTTGTATATAGCCGTAACTCTCTTATTGATCAACATATATTGATTCATCTCTTTACTGCAATTACTCTGTGTACTTCATGATTTGCTCCTGTAGTGGTATAAAATTATAGTTTCTCTTTCAAGTTGGTATCTGTGTTTGATATATACTAGTCTTTATCTAAATACCATGTATTGGTATTTCTTGTATGGTTCAGTACATCATCTACTGGTGGTTTAGTTGTATATTGTACAGGACATAGTCCTGACGGTTGCATGTAGTGATAATTCTTTCTTTGCATTAGCTATTTCATATGTTTCAGATAATTTAGATGCATGCTTATACTCCTATCTATACCAGGTGCATGTGTTGTGCTTGTGTACCTATATACAGAATAGTACCCATGTGTAAGTGGGTGTATGTGTTCTGCTTATAGCAGATGTTTAGTAAATGTGCTATCAATGGCCTATTTCTTCTTGCAGGTTATGGACTATATCTTTCCTTGCCAATTCCCTCTCTCTTAAATCTGATTTGAACAGATGCTGCACTGGTCTCTTCACTTTCTTTCTTTCTCTCCTACTCTCACTGATAAGAACATGTGCTCCTTAATCTTGCCATGCCAATGATGGTGTCCTGAGGCTCTCATCGTTACTTAAAGATGTTGCACTACTTGATCCAATGATGCAATAGTCCTAGCACTACTAGGCTGCCTGAGGACAATCCCTACTTCAAACCCTACCTCTGGGCTAGTTGATTAGTAGTGGGTTTGTTGGATTTCATCTGAAAACTAACCCAAGCTTAATTGAGGGATCCCCTAATCATGGAGTTAGTTCTAGTTTGAGTTGATCTTTGGGTTTGGCTTTGATCTATACTTTGCTGGCTCTACTTCTGTCTTTTGGGTTATTGGCTCCATTTATGCAGTGTTGGCTCTCTTCTACTGTTTCTTTGATCAACTTAATCTGATTGGGGTTTGACTAATGTTTCCAAACTCGTAAGTGCTAGCTCCTACAGCAAAGGCATTTTGCTAAGGGGAATGCTACATTTAAACCTTGATCAAGTTTTTCATGTTTGTTGTTTCTTGTTTTGCAGGTTGATGAACTGGAAGAAAGAAGCAGAAGATGAAGAACTAGATAGTTTAGTATAGGTTTAGTTTAGGACTTTTTCTAGATACGCCCGCTATCTAGCGGGAGAGGGGAGGGAGCGTTGGAGGAACCGGATGAAGATGAGTTTCATCGTGATGATGCTCATCGTGATGACCGCAGCTCTCTTCTATGTGATGGTAGTTTAGATGATCGATATCAACTTGTAATGTGAAGACAAACTCGCTACTCGCGGTCTCGAGACTTGTAATATAATGTTCTATCTTTGTTCGGTCTTTTCAATTCGGAGACTAATATGATGAATTGTATTCGGAGACTAATATGATGAATTGTATTCAGAGACTAATCTTCTATTGTATTCGATGAATCTGTTGTTGATGTGTGCTATCTATATTTTGTCCAATTATACATTTTGTAACCTGTGCAAAAAACAGAAAATAAAAAAATAAAAAAACCTAATATTCATACTAATGGCGCATCACATCACAGTGCGCCATTAGTATGCCAAAGGATACTAATGGCGCATCATTAAACAGTGCGCCATTAGTATGCCGAAGTTACTAATGGCGCATCTTGTTATTGTGCGCCATTAGTATGCCAAAGCACCTGGGTATACATGGCCCCCTGGGAGGCATACTAATGGCGCACTATTGTATATACTAATGGTGTTGGAAATATGCCCTAGAGGCAATAATAAAAGCATTATTATTATATTTCCTTGTTCATGATAATTGTCTTTATTCATGCTATAATTGTGTTATCCGGAAATCGTAATACATGTGTGAATAATAGACACCAACATGTCCCTAGTAAGCCTCTAGTTGACTAGCTTGTTGATCAACGGATAGTCATAGTTTCCTGACTATGGACATTGGATGTCATTGATCACGAGATCACATCATTAGGAGAATGATGTGATGGACAAGACCCAATCCTAAACATAGCATCAGATCGTATAGTTCGTTTGCTAGAGTTTTCCAATGTCAAGTATTTTTTCCTTAGACCATGAGATCGTGTAACTCCCGGATACCGTAGGAGTGCTTTGGGTGTGCCAAACGTCACAACGTAACTGGGTGACTATAAAGGTATACTACGGGTATCTCCGAAAGTGTCTGTTGGGTTGACACGGATCAAGACTGGGATTTGTCACTCCATATGACGGAGAGGTATCACTGGGCCCACTCGGTAATGCATCATCATAATGAGCTCAAAGTGACCAAGTGTCTGGTCGCGGGATCATGCATTACGGTACGAGTAAAGTGACTTGCGAGTAATGAGATTGAACGAGGTATTGGGATACCGACGATCGAATCTCGGGCAAGTAACATACCGATTGACAAAGGGAATTGTATATGGGGTTGCTTGAATCCTCGACATCGTGGTTCATCCGATGAGATCATCGAGGAGCATGTGGGAGCCAACATGGGTATCCAAATCCCGCTGTTGGTTATTGACCGGAGAGCATCTCGGTCATGTCTACATGTCTCCCGAACCCGTAGGGTCTACACACTTAAGGTTCGGTGACGCTAGGGTTGTAGGGATATGTATATGCAGTAACCCGAATGTTGTTCGGAGTCCCAGATGAGATCCCGGATGTCACGAGGAGTTCTGGAATGGTCCGGAGGTAAGAATTATATATAGGAAGTGCTATTTCGGGCATTGGGACAAGTTTCGGGGTCACAGGTATTGTACCGGGACCACCGGAAGGGTCCCGGGGGTCCACCGGGTGGGGCCACCTGTCCCGGGGGGCCACATGGGCTGTAGGGGGTGCGCCTTGGCCTACATGGGCCAAGGGCACCAGCCCCAAGAGGCCCATGCGCCTAGGGTTTCAAGGAGGGAAGAGTCCCAAAGGGGGAAGGCACCCCTAGGTGCCTTGGGGAGGAGGGATTCCTCCCCTTGGCCGCACCCCCCTAGGAGATTAGATCTCCTAGGGCTGGCGCCCCCCCTTGGCCCTCCTATATATAGTGGGGAGATGGAGGACTTCTTACCTTGATCTTTGGTGCCTCCCTCTCCCTCTCCAACACCTCCTCCTCCTCCATAGTGCTTGGCAAAGCCCTGCCAGAGTGCTGCAGCTCTATCACCACCACGCCGTCGTGCTGCTGCTGGAGCCGTCTCCCTCAACCTCTCCTTCCCCCTTGCTGGATCAAGAAGGAGGAGACGTGGCTGTTCCGTACGTGTGTTGAACGCGGAGGTGCCGTCCGTTCGGTGCTAGGATCTTCGGTGATTCGAATCACGTCGAGTACGACTCCCTCATCCCCGTTCTTTGAACGCTTCCGCTCGCGATCTACAAGGTACGTAGATGCATCTAATCACTCGTTGCTAGATGAACTCCTAGATGGATCTTGGTGAAACCGTAGGAAATTTTTTTGTTTTCTGCAACGTTCTCCAATAGTGGCATCATGAGCTAGGTCTATGCGTAGTTCTCTTGCACGAGTAGAACATAATTTGTTGTGGGCGTTGATGTTGTCAACTTTCTTGCCGCTACTAGTCTTATCTTGCTTCAACGATATTGTGGGATGAAGCTGCCCGGACCAACCTTACACGTACGCTTACGTGAGACCGGTTCCACCGACTAACATGCACAAGTTGCATAAAGGTGGCTGGCGGGTGTCTGTCTCTCCCACTTTAGTTGGAGCGGATTCGATGAAAAGGGTCCTTATGAAGGGTAAATAGAAGTTGACAAATCACGTTGTGGCTTTCACGTAGGTAAGAAAACGTTCTTGCTAGAACCCTATTTCAGCCACGTAAAACTTGCAAAAACAATTAGAGGACGTCTAACTTGTTTTTGCAGCAAGTGCTTTGTGATATGATATGGCCAAAGTTGTGATGAATGATGAATGATCTATATGTAATGTATGAGATGTTCATGCTATTGTAATAGGAATCACGACTTGCATGTCGATGAGTATGACAACCGGCAGGAGCCATAGGAGTTGTCTTTATTTTTTGTATGACATGCGTGTCATTGAGAAACGCCATGTAAATTACTTTACTTTATTGCTAATCGCGTTAGCCATAGTAGTAGAAGTAATAGTTGGCGAGCAACTTCATGGAGACACAATGATGGGGATCATGATGATGGAGATCATGGTGTCATGCCGGTGACAAGATGATCATGGAGCCCCAAGATGGAGATCAAAGGAGCTATGTGATATTGGCCATATCATGTCACTATTATTATTTGATTGCATGTGATGTTTATCATGTTTTGCATCTTGTTTACTTAGAACAACGGTAGTAAATAAGATGATCCCTCATAATAATTTCAAGAAAGTGTTCCCCCTAACTGTGCACCATTGCGACAGTTCGTTGTTTCGAAGCACCACGTGATGATCGGGTGTGATAGATTCCAACGTTCACATACAACGGGTGTAAGACAGATTTACACATGCAAAACACTTAGGTTGACTTGACGAGCCTAGCATGTACAGACATGGCCTCGGAACACAGAAGACCGAAAGGTCGAGCATGAGTCGTATAGAAGATACGATCAACATGAAGATGTTCGCCGATGTTGACTAGTCCGTCTCACGTGATGATCGGACACGGCCTAGTTAACTCGGATCATGTTATACTTAGATTACAGGAGGGATGTCTATCTAAGTGTGAGTTCATTGAATAATTTGATTAGATGAACTTAATTATCATGAACTTAGTCTAAAATCTTTACAATATGTCTTGTAGATCAAATGGCCAACGTAGTCCTCAACTTCAACGCGTTCCTAGAGAAAACCAAGCTGAAAGACGATGGCAGCAACTACAGGGACTGGGTCCGAAACCTGAGGATCATCCTCATAGCTGCCAAGAAAGATTATGTCCTACAAGCACCGCTAGGTGATGCACCTGTTCTCCCTGTAGAACAAGACGTTATGAACGCTTGGCAGGCACGTACCGATGACTACTCCCTTGTTCAGTGCGGCATGCTTTACAGCTTAGAGCCGGGGCTCCAAAAGCGTTTTGGGAGACACGGAGCATATGAGATGTTCGAAGAGCTGAAAATGGTTTTCCAAGCTCATGCCCGGGTCGAGAGATATGAAGTCTCCGACAAATTCTTCAGCTGTAAGATGGAGGAAAATAGTTCTGTCAGTGAGCACATACTCACTATGTCTGGGTTACATAACCGCTTGACTCAGCTGGGAGTTAATCTCCCGGATGACGCGGTCATTGACAGAATCCTCCAGTCGCTTCCACCAAGCTACAAGAACTTTGTGATGAACTTCAATATGCAGGGGATGGAGAAGACCATTCCTGAAGTATTTGCAATGCTGAAATCAGCAGAGGTAGAAGTCAAAAAGGAACATCAAGTGTTGATGGTGAATAAAACCACTAAGTTCAAGAAAGGCAAGGGTAAGAAAACCTTCAAGAAAGACGGCAAGGGAGTTGCCGCGCCTGGCAAGCAAGCTGCTGGGAAGAAGCCAAAGAATGGACCCAAGCCCGAGACTGAGTGCTTTTATTGCAAGGAAAGTGGTCACTGGAAGCGGAACTGCCCCAAATACTTAGCAGACAAGAAGGCCGGCAAAACGAAAGGTATATGTGATATACATGTAATTGATGTGTACCTTACCAGTACTCGTAGTAGCTCCTGGGTATTTGATACCGGTGCAGTTGCTCACATTTGTAACTCAAAACAGGAGCTGCGGAATAAGCGGAGACTGGCGAAGGACGAGGTGACGATGCGCGTCGGGAATGGTTCCAAGGTCAATGTGATCGCCGTCGGCATGCTACCTCTTCATTTACCTACGGGATTAGTTTTAAACCTCAATAATTGTTATTTAGTGCCAAGTTTGAGCATGAACATTGTATCAGGATCTCGTTTAATTCGAGATGGCTACTCATTTAAATCCGAGAATAATGGTTGTTCTATTTATATGAGAGATATGTTTTATGGTCATGCTCCGATGGTAAATGGTTTATTCTTAATGAATCTCGAGCATAATACTACACATATTCATAGTGTGAGTACCAAAAGATGTAAGGTTGATAATGATAGTCCCACATACTTGTGGCACTGCCGCCTTGGTCACATAGGTGTCAAACGCATGAAGAAGCTCCATGCTGATGGACTTTTAGAGTCTCTTGATTACGAATCATTTGACACGTGCGAACCATGCCTCATGGGTAAAATGACCAAGACTCCGTTCTCAGGAACAATGGAGCGAGCAACCAACTTATTGGAAATCATACATACTGATGTGTGCGGTCCAATGAGTGTTGAGGCTCGCGGTGGCTATCGTTATGTTCTCACCCTCACTGATGACTTGAGTAGATATGGGTATGTCTACTTAATGAAACACAAGTCTGAGACCTTTGAAAAGTTCAAGGAATTTCAGAGTGAGGTTGAGAATCAACGTAAAAGAAAAATCAAGTTCCTACGATCAGATCGTGGAGGAGAATACTTGAGTCACGAGTTTGGCACACACTTAAGAAAATGTGGAATAGTTTCACAGCTCACGCCGCCTGGAACACCTCAGCGTAATGGTGTGTCCGAACGTCATAATCGCACTCTATTAGATATGGTGCGATCTATGATGTCTCTTGCCGATTTACCGCTATCTTTTTGGGGCTATGCTTTAGAGACTGCCGCATTCACTTTAAATAGGGCTCCGTCGAAATCCGTTGAGACGACACCGTTTGAATTATGGTTTGGGAAGAAACCTAAGCTGTCGTTTCTAAAAGTTTGGGGATGCGATGCTTATGTCAAGAAACTTCAACCTGAAAAGCTCGAACCCAAATCAGAAAAATGCGTCTTCATAGGATACCCTAAAGAAACTATTGGGTATACCTTCTACCTCAGATCCGAAGGCAAGATCTTTCTTGCCAAGAATGGATCCTTTCTAGAGAAAGAGTTTCTCTCGAAAGAAGTAAGTGGGAGGAAAGTAGAACTTGATGAAGTATTACCTCTTGAACCGGAAAATGGCGCAACTCAAGAAAATGTTTCTGAGGTTCCTGCACTGACAAGAGAGGAAGTTATTGATGATGATCAAGATACTTCTGATCAAGCTCCTGCTGAAATTCGAAGGTCCAGAAGGACACTTTCCGCACCAGAGTGGTACGGCAACCCTGTCTTGGAAATCATGTTGTTAGACAACGGTGAACCTTCGAACTATGAAGAAGCGATGGCGGGCCCGGATTCCGACAAATGGCTAGAAGCCATGAAATCCGAGATAGGATCCATGTATGAAAACGAAGTATGTACTTTTACTGACTTTCCCGTAGAGCGGCGAGCCATAGAAAATAAATGGATCTTTAAGAAGAAGACAGACGCGGATGGTAATGTAACCATCTATAAAGCTCGCCTTGTCGCTAAGGGTTATCGACAAGTTCAAGGGGTTGACTACGATGAGACTTTCTCACCGGTAGCGAAGCTAAAGTCTGTCCGAATCATGTTAGCAATTGCCGCATTCTATGATTATGAAATATGGCAAATGGACGTCAAAACGGCATTCCTTAATGGTTTCCTTAAGGAAGAATTGTATATGATGCAGCCGGAAGGTTTTGTCGATCATAAGAATGCTGACAAGGTGTGCAAGCTCCAACACTCGATTTATGGGCTGGTGCAAGCATCTCGGAGTTGGAACATTCGCTTTGATGAGATGATCAAAGCGTTTGGGTTTACGCAGACTTATGGAGAAGCCTGCGTTTACAAGAAAGTGAGTGGGAGCTCTGTAGCATTTCTCATATTATATGTAGATGACATACTTTTGATGGGAAATGATATAGAACTCTTGGACAACATAAAGGCCTACTTGAATAAGAGTTTTTCAATGAAGGACCTTGGAGAAGCTGCTTATATATTAGGCATCAAGATCTACAGAGATAGATCAAGACGCCTCATAGGTCTTTCACAAAGCACATACCTTGATAAGATATTGAAGAAGTTCAATATGGATTAGTCTAAGAAGGGGTTCTTGCCTGTGTTGCAAGGTGTGAAATTGAGCTCAGCTCAATGTCCGACCACGGCAGAAGATATAGAAGAGATGAGTGTCATCCCCTATGCCTCAGCCATAGGTTCTATTATGTATGCCATGTTGTGTACCAGACCTGATGTAAACCTTGCCGTAAGTTTGGTAGGAAGGTACCAAAGTAATCCCGGCAAAGAACACTTGACAGCGGTCAAGAATATCCTGAAGTACCTGAAAAGGACTAAGGAAATGTTTCTCGTATATGGAGGTGACGAAGAGCTCGTCGTAAAGGGTTACGTCGACGCTAGCTTCGACACAGATCTGGATGACTCTAAGTCACAAACCGGATACGTGTATATTTTGAATGGTGGGGCAGTAAGCTGGTGCAGGTTTCAAGCAGAGCGTCGTGGCGGGATCTACATGTGAAGCGGAGTACATGGCAGCCTCAGAGGCAGCACATGAAGCAATTTGGGTGAAGGAGTTCATCACCGACCTAGGAGTCATACCCAATGCGTCGGGGCCGATCAAGCTCTTCTGTGACAACACTGGAGCTATTGCTCTTGCCAAGGAGCCCAGGTTTCACAAGAAGACAAGGCACATCAAGCGTCGCTTCAACTCCATTCCTGAAAATGTTCAAGATGGAGACATAGATATTTGTAAAGTACACACGGACCTGAATGTAGCAGATCCGTTGACTAAACCTCTCCCTGGAGCAAAACATGATCACACCAGAATTCCATGGGTGTTCAATTCTTCACAATGTAACTAGATTATTGACTCTAGTGCAAGTGGGAGACTGTTGGAAATATGCCCTAGAGGCAATAATAAAAGCATTATTATTATATTTCCTTGTTCATGTCATGATAATTGTCTTTATTCATGCTATAATTGTGTTATCCGGAAATCGTAATACATGTGTGAATAATAGACACCAACATGTCCCTAGTAAGCCTCTAGTTGACTAGCTCGTTGATCAATGGATAGTCATGGTTTCCTGACTATGGACATTGGATGTCATTGATAACGAGATCACATCATTAGGAGAATGATGTGATGGACAAGACCCAATCCTAAACATAGCATCAGATCGTATAGTTCGTTTGCTAGAGTTTTCCAATGTCAAGTATTTTTTCCTTAGACCATGAGATCGTGTAACTCCCGGATACCGTAGGAGTGCTTTGGGTGTGCCAAACGTCACAACGTAACTGGGTGACTATAAAGGTATACTACGGGTATCTCCGAAAGTGTCTATTGGGTTGACACGGATCAAGATTGGGATTTGTCACTCCATATGACGGAGAGGTATCACTGGGCCCACTCGGTAATGCATCATCATAATGAGCTCAAAGTGACCAAGTGTCTGGTCGCGGGATCATGCATTACGGTACGAGTAAAGTGACTTGCCAGTGATGAGATTGAACGAGGTATTGGGATACCGACGATCGAATCTCGGGCAAGTAACATACCGATTGACAAAGGGAATTGTATACGGGGTTGCTTGAATCCTCGACATCGTGGTTCATCCGATGAGATCATCGAGGAGCATGTGGGAGCCAACATGGGTATCCAGATCCCGCTGTTGGTTATTGACCGGAGAGCATCTCGGTCATGTCTACATGTCTCCCGAACCCGTAGGGTCTACACACTTAAGGTTCGGTGACGCTAGGGTTGTAGGGATATGTATATGCAGTAACCCGAATGTTGTTCAGAGTCCCGGATGAGATCCCGGACGTCACGAGGAGTTTCGGAATGGTCCGGAGGTAAGAATTATATATAGGAAGTGCTATTTCGGGCATCGGGACAAGTTTCGGGGTCATCGGTATTGTACCGGGACCACCGGAAGGGTCCCGGGGGTCCACCGGGTGGGGCCACCTGTCCCGGGGGGCCACATGGGCTGTAGGGGGTGCGCCTTGGCCTACATGGGCCAAGGGCACCAGCCCCAAGAGGCCCATGCGCCTAGGGTTTCAAGGAGGGAAGAGTCCCAAAGGGGGAAGGCACACCTAGGTGCCTTGGGGAGGAGGGATTCCTCCCCTTGGCCGCACCCCCCTAGGAGATTAGATCTCCTAGGGCCGGCGCCCCCCCCCCTTGGCCCTCCTATATATAGTGGGGAGATGGAGGACTTCTTACCTTGATCTTTGGTGCCTCCATCTCCCTCTCCAACACCTCCTCCTCCTCCATAGTGCTTGGCGAAGCCCTGCCGGAGTACTGCAGCTCCATCACCACCATGCCGTCGTGCTGCTGCTGGAGCCATCTCCCTCAACCTCTCCTTCCCCCTTGCTGGATCAAGAAGGAGGAGACGTGGCTGTTCCGTACATGTGTTGAACGCGGAGGTGTTGTCCGTTCGGTGCTAGGATCTTCGGTGATTCGAATCACGTCGAGTACGACTCCCTCATCCCTGTTCTTTGAACGCTTCCGCTCGCGATCTACAAGGTACGTAGATGCATCTAATCACTCGTTGCTAGATGAACTCCTAGATGGATCTTGGTGAAACCGTAGGAAATTTTTTTGTTTTCTGCAACGTTCTCCAACAAATGGCGCATCTGAGGTGCGCCATTAGTATACCAGATACTAATGGCGCACCTGTGGTGCGCCATTAGTAAAATATACTAATGGCGTGGCACTAATGGCGCACCACTAATGCGCCATTAATGGCCAAATTAGGTGCGCCATTAGTAGGCCTTTTCCTAGTAGTGCCGGTACAATACCGGTAACCCCCGAAACCTTCCCGCTGGCCGAAACTGGACTTCCTATATATAAATATTTACGTCCGGACCATTCCGGAACTCCTCGTGACGTCCGGGATCTCATCCGGGACTCCGAACAACTTTCGGGTTACCGTATACTAATATCTCAACAACCCTAGCGTCACCGAACCTTAAGTGTGTAGACCCTACGGGTTCGGGAGACACGCAGACATGACCGAGACGCCTCTTCGGTCAATAACCAACAGCGGGATCTGGATACCCATGTTGGCTCCCACATGCTCCTCGATGATCTCATCGGATGAACCACGATGTCGAGGACTTAATCAATCCCGTATTCAATTCCCTTTGTCAATCGGTACGTTACTTGCCCGAGACTCGATCGTCGGTATCCCAATACCTTGTTCAATCTCGTTACCGGCAAGTCACTTTACTCATACCGTAATGCATGATCCCGTGACCAACCCCTTGGTCACATTGAGCTCATTATGATGATGCATTACCGAGTGGGCCCAGAGATACCTCTCCGTCATACGGAGTGACAAATCCCAGTCTCGATTCGTGCCAACCCAATAGACACTTTCGGAGATACCTGTAATGTACCTTTATAGTCACCCAGTTACGTTGTGACGTTTGGCACACCCAAGGCACTCCTACGGTATCCAGGAGTTGCACAATCTCATGGTCTAAGGAAATGATACTTGACATTCAGAAAAGCTACAGCAAAGGAACTACACGATCTTTGAGCTAAGCTTAGGATTGGGTCTTGTCCATCACATCATTCTCCTAATGATGTGATCCCGTTATCAATGACATCCCCATGTCCATAGCCAGGAAACCATGACTATCTGTTGATCAACAAGCTAGTCAACTAGAGGCTCACTAGGGACACATTGTGGTCTATGTATTCACACATGTATTACAATTTTCGGATAATACAATTCTAGCATGAATAATAGACAATTATCATGAACAAGGAAATATAATAATCATTTTATTATTGCCTCTAGGGCATATCTCCAACAGTCTCCCACTTGCACTAGAGTCAATCATCTAGTTACATTGTGATGAATCGAACACCCATGGAATTCTGGTGTTGATCGTGTTTTGCTCTAGGGAGAGGTTTAGTCAACGGATCTGCTACATTCAGGTCCGTATGTACTTTACAAATTTCTATGTCTCCATTTTGAACACTTCCAGGAATGGAGTTGAAGCGACGCTTGATATGCCTGGTCTTCCTGTGAAACCTGGGCTCCTTGGCAAGGGCAATAGCTCCAGTGTTGTCACAGAAGAGAGTCATCAGCCCCGACGCATTGGGTATGACTCCTAGGTCGGTGATGAACTCCTTCACCGAGATTGCTTCTTGTGCTGCCTCCGAGGCTGCCATGTATTCTGCTTCACATGTAGATCCCGCCACGACGCTTTGCTTGCAACTGCACCAGCTTACTGCCCCACCATTCAAAATATACACGTATCCGGTTTGTGACTTACAGTCATCCAGATCTGTGTCGAAGCTAGCGTCGACATAACCCTTTACGACGAGCTCTTCGCCACCTCCATAAACGAGAAACATATCCTTGGTCCTTTTCAGGTACTTCAGGATGTTTTTGACCACTGTCCAGTGTTCCTTGTCGGGATTACTTTGGTACCTACCTACCAAACTTACGACAAGGTTTACATCAGGTCTGGTACACAGCATGGCATACATAATAGACCCTATGGCTGAGGCATAGGGGATGACACTCATCTCTTCTATATCTTCTGTCGTGGTTGGGCATTGAGCCGTGCTCAATCGCACACCTTGCAATATAGGCAAGAACCCCTTCTTGGACTGATCCATATTGAACTTCTTCAATATCTTGTCAAGGTACGTACTTTGTGAAAGACCGATGAGGCGTCTCGATCTATCTCTATAGATCTTGATGCCTAATATATAAGCAGCTTCTCCAAGGTCCATCATTGAAAAACACTTGTTCAAATAGGCCTTTATGCTTTCCAAGAATTCTATATCATTTCCCATCAACAGTATGTCATCCACATATAATACGAGAAATGCTACAGAGCTCCCACTCACTTTCTTGTAAACGCGGGCTTCTCCATAAGTCTGCATAAACCCAAACGCTTTGATCATCTCATCAAAGCGAATGTTCCAACTCCGAGATGCTTGCACCAGCCCATAGATTGAGCGTTGGAGCTTGCACACCTTGTTAGCATTCTTAGGATCGACAAAACCTTCCGGCTGCATCATATACAATTCTTCCTTAAGAAAGCCGTTAAGGAATGCCGTTTTGACGTCCATTTGCCATATCTCATAATCATAGAATGCGGCAATTGCTAACATGATTCGGACGGACTTTAGCTTCGCTACGGGTGAGAAAGTCTCATCGTAGTCAACCCCTTGAACTTGTCGATAACCCTTAGCGACAAGTCGAGCCTTATAGATGGTCACATTACCATCCGCGTCTGTCTTCTTCTTAAAGATCCATTTATTTTCTATGGCTCGCCGATCTTCGGGCAAGTCAGTCAAAGTCTATACTTTGTTTTCATACATGGATTCTATCTCGGATTTCATGGCTTCTAGCCATTTGTCGGAATCTGGGCCCGCCATCGCTTCTTCATAGTTTGAAGGTTCACCGTTGTCTAACAACATGATTTCCAAGACAGGGTTGCCGTACCACTCTAGTGCAGAATGTGTCCTTATGGACCTACGAAGTTCAGTAGGAGCTTGATCCGAAGTATCTTGATCATCATCATTAACTTCCTCTCTAATCGGTGCAGGCACCACAGGAACATTTTCCTGAGCTGCGCTACTCTCTGCTTCAAGAGGCAGTACTTCATCAAGCTCTACTTTCCTCTCACTTACTTCTTTCGAGAGAAACTCCTTCTCTAGAAAGGATCCATTCTTGGCAACGAAGATCTTGCCTTCGGATCTGAGGTAGAAGGTATACCCAATGGTTTCCTTAAGGTATCCTATGAAGACGCATTTTTCCGACTTGGGTTCGAGCTTTTCAGGTTGAAGTTTCTTGACATAAGCATCGCATCCCCAAACTTTTAGAAACGACAGCTTAGGTTTCTTCCCAAACCATAATTCATACGGTGTCGTCTCAACAGATTTCGACGGAGCCCTATTTAAAGTGAATGCGGCAGTCTCTAAACCACAGCCCCAAAATGATAGAGGTAAATCGGTAAGAGACATCATAGATCGCACCATATCTAATAGAGTGCGATTACGACGTTCGGACACACCATTATGCTGAGGTGTTCCAGGCGGCGTGAGTTGTGAAACTATTCCACATTTTCTTAAGTGTGTGCCAAATTCGTGACTCAAGTATTCTCCCCCACGATCTGATCGCAAGAACTTGATTTTTCTGTCACGTTGATTCTCAACCTCACTCTGAAATTCCTTGAACTTTTCAAAGGTCTCAGACTTGTATTTCATTAAGTAGACATGCCCATATCTACTCAAGTCATCAGTGAGGGTGAGAACATAACGATAGCCACCGCGAGCCTCAACACTCATTGGACCGCACACATCAGTATGTATGATTTCCAATAAGTTGGTTGCTCGCTCCATTGTTCCTAAGAACGGAGTCTTGGTCATCTTACCCATGAGGCATGGTTCGCGCGTGTCAAATGATTCGTAATCAAGAGACTCTAATAGTCCATCTGCATGGAGCTTCTTCATGCGTTTGACACCTATGTGACCAAGGCGACAGTGCCACAAGTATGTGGGACTATCATTATCAACCTTACATCTTTTGGTATTCACACTATGAATATGTGTAGCATTACGCTCGAGATTCATTAAGAATAAACCATTCACCATCGGAGCATGACCATAAAACATATCTCTCATATAAATAGAACAACCATTATTCTCGGATTTAAATGAGTAGCCATCTCGTATTAAACGAGATCCTGATACAATGTTCATGCTCAAAGCTGGCACTAAATAACAATTATTGAGGTTTAAAACTAATCCCGTAGGTAAATGTAGAGGTAGCGTGCCGACGGCGATCACATCGACCTTGGAACCATTCCCAACGCGCATCATCACCTCGTCCTTCGCCAGTCTCCGTTTATTCCGCAGCTCCTGCTTTGAGTTACAAATGTGAGCAGCCGCACCGGTATCAAATACCCAGGAGCTACTACGAGTACTGGTAAGATACACATCAATTACATGTATATCACATATACCTTTCGTGATGCCGGCCTTCTTGTCCGCTAAGTATTTGGGGCAGTTCCGCTTCCAGTGACCACTTCCCTTGCAATAAAAACACTCAGTCTCGGGCTTGGGTCCATTCTTTGGCTTCTTCCCGGCAGCTTGCTTACCGGGCGCGGCAACTCCCTTGCCATCCTTCTTGAAGTTCTTCTTACCCTTGCCTTTCTTGAACTTAGTGGTTTTATTCACCATCAACACTTAATGTTCCTTTTTGACTTCTACCTCTGCTGATTTCAGCATTGCAAATACTTCAGGAATGGTCTTTTGCATCGCCTGCATATTGAAGTTCATCACAAAGCTCTTGTAGCTCGGTGGAAGCGACTGAAGGATTCTGTCAATGACCGTGTCATCCGGGAGATTAACTCCCAGCTGAGTCAAGCGGTTATGCAACCCAGACATTTTGAGTATGTGCTCACTGACGGAACTATTTTCCTCCATCTTACAGCTGAAGAACTTGTCGGAGACTTCATATCTCTCGACTCAGGCATGAGCTTGAAAAACCATTTTCAGCTCTTCGAACATCTCATGTGCTCCGTGTCTCTCAAAACACTTTTGGAGCCCCGGTTCTAAGTTGTAAAGCATGCCGCACTGAACGAGGGAGTAATCATCAGCACGTGTCTGCCAAGCGTTCATAACGTCTTGGTTCTGTGGGACGGGTGCGTCACCTAGCGGTGCTTCTAGGACATAATCTTTCTTGGCAGCTATGAGGATGATCCTCAGGTTCCGGACCCAGTCCGTATAGTTCCTGCCATCGTCTTTCAGCTTGGTTTTCTCTAGGAACGCGTTGAAGTTGAGGACAACGTGGGCCATTTGATCTACAAGACATATTGTAAAGATTTTAGACTAAGTTCATGATAATTAAGTTCATCTAATCAAATTATTAAATGAACTCCCACTCAGATAGACATCCCTCCAGTCATCTAAGTATAACATGATCCGGGTTAACTAGGCCGTGTCCGATCATCACGTGAGACGGACTAGTCAATATCGGTGAACATCTTCATGTTGATCATATCTTCTATACGACTCATGCTCGACCTTTCAGTCTTTTGTGTTCCGAGGCCATGTCTGTACATGCTAGGCTCGTCAAGTCAACCTAAGTGTATTGCGTGTGTAAATCTGTCTTACACCCGTTGTATTCGAACGTTAGAATCTATCACACCCGATCATCATGTGGTGCTTCGAAACAACGAACCTTCGCAACGGTGCACAGTTAGGGGGAACACTTTCTTGAAATTATTACGAGGGATCATCTTATTTAAGCTACCATCGTTCTAAGCAAATAAGATGTAAAACATGATAAACATCACATGCAATCAAATAGTGACATGATATGGCCAATATCATTTGCTCCTTTGATCTCCATCTTCGGGGCTCCATGATCATCGTTGTCACCGGCATGACACCATGATCTCCATCATCATGATCCCATCATCGTGTCTTCTTGAAGTTGTCTCGTCATCTATTACGTCTACTACTATGGCTAACGCTTTAGCAATAAAGTAAAGTAATTACATGACGTTTATGTTGACACGCAGGTCATAAATAAATAAAGACAACTCCTATGGCTCCTGCCGGTTGTCATACTCATCGACATGCAAGTCGTGATTCCTATTACAAGAACATGATCAATCTCATACTTCACATATATCATTCATCATTCATCACAACCTTTGGCCATATCACATCACAAAACACTTGCTGCAAAAACAAATTAGACGTGCTCTAATTGTTGTTACAAGTTTTTACGTGGCTGCTATAGGTTTCTAGCAAGAACGTTTCTTACCTACGCCAAAACCACAACGTGAATTGCCAATTTTTATTTACCCTTCATAAGGACCCTGTTCATCGAATCCGATCCGACTAAAGTGGGAGAGACAGACACCCGCTAGCCACCTTATGCAACTAGTGCATGTCAATCGGTGGAACCGGTCTCACGTAAGCGTGCGTGTAAGGTTGGTCTGGGCCGCTTCATCCCACAATACCGCCGAATCATGATAAGACTAGTAACGGAAAGATAATTGGCAATATCGATGCCCACAACTATTTTGTGTTCTACTCGTGCATAGAAACTACGCATAGACCTAGCTCATGATGCCACTGTTGGGGATCGTAGCAGAAATTAAAAAATTTCTACGCATCACCAAGATCAATCTATGGAGTATTCTAGCAACGAGGGGAATAGGAGTGCATCTACATACCCTTGTAGATCGCGAGCGGAAGCGTTCAAGTGAACGGGGATGATGGAGTCGTACTCGCCGTGATCCAAATCACCGATGACCAAGTGCCGAACGGACAGCACCTCCGCGTTCAACACACGTACGGTTGGGAAGACGTCTCCTCCTTCTTGATCCAGCAAGGGGGAAGGAGAGGTTGATGAAGATCCAGCAGCACGACGGCGTGGTGGTGGATGCAGCAGGATCCCGGTAGGGCTTCGCCAAGCACAAGCGGGGAGGAGAGGTGTTACGGAGGGAGAGGGAGGCGCCAAGAGCAAGGTGTGGCTTCCCTCCCTCCCTTCCACTATATATAGGGGCTAAGGGGGGCGCATGCCCCCTTGGAGATCCCATCTAAAAGGGGGGCGGCGGCCCCTAGGGGCAACGGCCCCCTTAGGGTTTCCAACCAGGAGGGCGCATGCCCCCTCGGGGGGCAACGGCCCCCTAGGGTTTCCAACCCTAGGCGCCTTGGGCCCTTGGGTGGGGCACACCAGCTCATCAGGGGCTGGTTCCCACGCCACTTCATCCCATGGGGCCCTCCGGGATAGGTGGCCCCATCCGGTGGACCCCCGGGACCCTTCCGGTGGTCCCGGTACAATACTGGTAACCCCCGAAACCTTCCAGCTGGCCGAAACTGGACTTCCTATATATAAATCTTTACCTCCGGACCATTCCGGAACTCCTTGTGACGTCCGGGATCTCATCCGGGACTCTGGACAACTTTCGGGTTACTGCATACTAATATCTCTACAACCCTAGCGTCACCGAACCTTAAGTGTGTAGACCCTACGGGTTCGGGAGACACGTAGACATGACCGAGATGCCTCTCCGGTCAATAACCAACAACGGGATCTGGATACCCATGTTGGCTCACACATGCTCCTCAATGATCTCATCGGATGAACCACGATGTTGAGGACTTAATCAATCCCGTATTCAATTCCCTTTGTCAATCGGTACGTTACTTGCCCGAGACTCGATCGTCGGTATCCCAATACCTTGTTCAATCTCGTTACCGGCAAGTCACTTTACTCGTACCGTAATGCATGATCCCGTGACCAACCCCTTGGTCACATTGAGCTCATTATGATGATGCATTACCGAGTGGGCCCAGAGATACCTCTCCGTCATACGGAGTGACAAATCCCAGTCTCGATTCGTGCCAACCCAACAGACACTTTCGGAGATACCTATAATGTACCTTTATAGTTACCCAGTTACGTTGTGACGTTTGGCACACCCAAGGCACTCCTACGGTATCCGGGAGTTGCACAATCTCATGGTCTAAGGAAATGATACTTGACATTCAGAAAAGCTACAGCAAACGAACTACACGATCTTTGAGCTAAGCTTAGGATTGGGTCTTGTCCATCACATCATTCTCCTAATGATGTGATCTCGTTATCAATGACATCGCCATGTCCATAGCCAGGAAACCATGACTATCTGTTGATCAACGAGCTAGTCAACTAGAGGCTCACTAGGGACACATTGTGGTCTATGTATTCACACATGTATTACGATTTCCGGATAATACAATTCTAGCATGAATAATAGACAATTATCATGAACAAGGAAATATAATAATCATTTTATTATTGCCTCTAGGGCATATCTCCAACAGTATCATTATCTTCCCAATCATAATCATCACAACAAGCAATAGGCATAACGAGATCATCATCAAGTGCATCATCTTCCACAATTATATTTTCATGAGGCACAATAGTAATAGGAGCAACATTATTTGGGAGAGATATCTTTTTACCTCTCTTCCTTTTTCTTTTCTTCTTCTTCACCACATCATGTGTGGGTTCAATCCTCTTTTTGGAGCTCCTTGTTAATGAGATTGGTTGAATAGAAGGCTCCTCCTCGTTACCTGATTCATCATAAGAAATAATAGGAGGATATTGGGAAGTCTCTTCCCTTTCATTAGTATTCTCTTCATATTCTATTTGTTTTCTTTTCTTTATGTAATTGGCAATATAAGAGTTTTCAATGCAATTCACCGCACAATACATATAAATTTCCTCTAGATCAAAACCAAGAAGTTTATCACGGGTAAATACTGGAAGATAGTTAGTTATACGTTTCATTTCTTCATAACCCATAAGCAAACTAAGTTCATTATGATGTGCAAGATAAATCAAGTCATCACAATTTTTTGAAACGATTAGATCATGAAACAATTTGCATCGGATGGTTAAATGACCACGTTCATTGCAAAGTTCACAAGTACGGCCAAGAAAATTTTAATTTTCAGCACAAACATCTAGCCTTTCTTGCAACAATTTAGTTTCTAAATGCTTATGCCTCTTGCAATATCTATCTTCCCTATTTGGTGTGAACTTGCAAACCCAATGCACTCCACAAAAATTAACATGTTTATAGGAGACATTTTCATCATAACTAGTGCAATCATCATTAGTACTATGGATATTCAAGGAGTTCATACTAACAACATTGCAATCATGCTCGTCATTCAAAGATTTAGTGCTAAACATTTTAATGCATTCTTCTTCTAACACTTTGGCACAATTTTCCTTTCCATCATACTCACGAAAGATATTAAAAAGATGAAGCGTATGAGGCAAACTTAATTCCATTTTTTTGTAATTTTATTTTATAAACTAAACTAGTGGTAAAACAAGAAACTAAAAGACTCGATTGCAAGATCTAAAGATATACCTTCAAGCACTCACCTCCCCGGCAACGGCACCAGAAAAGAGCTTGATGTCTACTACACAACCTTCTTCTTGTAGACGTTGTTGGGCCTCCAAGTGCACAGGTTTGTAGGACAGTAGAAAATTTCCCTCAAGTGGATGACCTAAGGTTTATCAATCCGTAGGAGGCGTAGGATGAAGATGGTCTCTCTCAAGCAACCCTGCAACCAAATAACAAAGAGTCTCTTGTGTCCCCAACACACCCAATACAATGGTAGATTGTATAGGTGCACTAGTTCGGCGAAGAGATGGTGATACAAGTGCAATATGGATAGTAGATAAAGGTTTTTGTAATCTGAAATTATAAAAACAGCAAGGTAACTAATGATAAAAGTGAGCACAAACGGTATTGCAATGCGTTGAAATAAGGCCTAGGGTTCAGAATTTCACTAGTGCAAGTTCTCTCAACAATAATAACATAATTGGATCACATAACTATCCCTCAACATGCAACAAAGAGTCACTCCAAAGTCACTAATAGCGGAGAACAAAAGAAGAGATTATGGTAGGGTACGAAACCACCTCAAAGTTATTCTTTCCAATCAATCCGTTGGGCTATTCCTATAAGTGTCACAAACAGCCTTAGAGTTCGTGCTAGAATAACACCTTAAGATACAAATCAACCAAAACCCTAATGTCACCTAGATACTCCAATGTCACCTCAAGTATCCGTGGGTATGATTATACGATATGCATCACACAATATCAGATTCATCTATTCAAACCAACACAAAGTACTTCAAAGAGTGCCCCAAAGTTTCTACCGTAGAGTCAAGACGAAAACGTGTGCCAACCCCTATGCATAGGTTCATGGGCGGAACCCGCAAGTTGATCACCAAAACATACATCAAGTGAATCAATAGAATAACCCATTGTCACCATGGTTATCCCACGCAAGACATACATCAAGTGTTCTCAAATCCTTAAAGACTCAATCCGATAAGATAACTTCAAAGGGAAAACTCAATTCATTACAAGAGAGTAGAGGGGGAGAAACATCATAAGATCCAACTATAATAGCAAAGCTTGCGATACATCAAGATCGTACCACCTCAAGAACACGAGAGAGAGAGATAAAACACATAGCTACTAGTACATACCCTCATCCCCGAGGGAGAACTACTCCCTCCTCGTCATGGAGAGCGCCGGGATGATGAAGATGGCCACCGGAGAGGGATTCCCCCCTCCGGCAGGGTGCCGGAACGGGTCTAGAATGGTTTTTGGTGGCTACGGAGGCTTCTGGCGGCGGAACTCCCAATCTATTATGCTCCGTGATAGTTTTAGGGTATATGGATATATCACTACTAGGGAAAAGCCTATACACAGAATCTTACCAGCAGCGCGCTATAAAATCAGGCGCTACTGCTAAGTAGCAGTAGCGTGGGCTGTGGCAACTCGCTGCTGAAACAAGTTTATCAGTAGCGCGCGCACTTCAAGCGGCGCTACTGCTAAAATTCCCACGACGCCGCCGCGAGGCCAGTTATAGCAGCAGCGCATTAAAATAGACAGCGCTACTGCTACGTAAGGTAGCAGCAGCGCATTCAGGCAATAATCGCTACTGCTAAATTAACTACAGATCTCACTAGCCTCATCCACAGATCACACTCACACACACTCACGGTCTCCTCCTCACCCCCCGCCACGCCTCCCCTCCCCCGTCGCCCCTTCCTCGATCTGCGCCGCTGTCGCCTCATCCTCCTCGCTGGACTCGGTACTGGCCTCCCCCTCCGTCCTCCCTCCACTCGCCGCTGGCCGCCCCCTCCTCGCTCCGCCTTCCTCCTCGATCCGTCCTCCCTCCACTCGCCGCCGGCCGGCCCCTCCTCGCTCCGCCTTCCTCCTCCGTCCTACTATCTTCTCCCTCCTCGAGTCGCCCCTCCTTGTCCCTCCTCCCTGATACATTTTGATTTAGTAGGCTTTCATATGTAACATTTTGATTTAGTTGATTTAGTATGCTAGTGGATTTAGTATGCTAGTTGATTTAGTATGCTAGTTGATTTAGTCGATTTAGTTGATATGATTCAGTTGATTTAGTAGGCTAGTTGATTTAGTTGATTTAGAACATTATGATTTAGTTTATTTAGTAGGCTAGTTGATTTAGTTTATTTAGTAGGCTAGTTGATTTAGAACATTTTGATTTAGTTGATTTAGTAAAATGGCGCCACCACCAGCACCACTATGTCGACTGTGCAAGTCAAGGTGCACCAGTAGCCTTGCAACTGGCAAGCTGTTCGGCATCTACTTCCATCCGAGTTTTCGTCATGCGGCGATAAGAAATTAGATGAAATGTAACAACTATTTTATTTTTAGTGTTGGCATTACTACATTATGTCATTTTGCTTTTCTTACACAGATCGTCCCATGCAATGTGAGGTTGAAATTCAACAAGCTGACAGGAGACACTGTGACATTTGAGGCTCCTGGGGGATCGTACACTATGGAGGTCGAGAAAGGACGCAATATGTCGCAGATTGGAGGAGATGGATGGGCCCGTTTCCTTGCTCGCATGCGTCTTACTGGTGGTGAGTTGATCAGATTCTCCTTAAGAGCAGAAAGACCCAAGCTGGTTGTCATTTATATCAACCTAGTGGAAGATGATGAAGATGACAAAGATGATGAAGATAATGAGGACCCACTCAATGAAGATGATGAGAACCCACTTCATGAAGCCATCATAGCTCAAAGAATGAGGCTGAGCGAGGAGGAGGTGTGCAACCTATGGGACATAATTCCGCCACGTGATGACTTTGTCGGGGTGCCATTCGTGACCCGCCTGACAAGTACCATGGTCGATCGGCATGAAATGGTATGTTATACGTACTGCATGTAGTAATTTGATGATATATACATGCTGTATTGTTATACTTACAAATCTAGTCGATGATATACTTTAGCGTAGAGTCTGATCACATGCTTAGGCTATTTATTAATTGATATGTTTTTCTTATTTAGAGATTGCCAAAGAACCTATCTGTGAGTTGTGGTATCGAGCCTGATGAAGAAGGCTCAGTTGGACTATGCCTTACCGCAAGGGGCTCCGTCACCACATGTACTTACCGCATGGGCACAGATGGCCGCACACACTTGAACTCGGTTGGGTGGAAGAGATTCCTCGTTGGAAAGAATCTTCATGCTGGACAGGCCATCCTAATTACTATCAGGAACACCCACCGCCCAGGCTTGAGGATGATGATCGTCATCGATATCATCTAGAACTACATATGTGTATGTGGCTATATCATCTAGAACTACATATGATGATCATCGTCGATATCATGTAGAACTACATATGATGATCGTCGTCGATATCATCTAGAACTAAATATGATGATTGTCGTCGATGTCATCTTGTACTGCTTGAGGATGCATGTTGAGTATATATGAAATTGTTATCTAGTACTCCCTCGGTTCCAAATTACTCGTCGTGGTTTGAGTTCAAATTTGAACTAAAACCACGACGAGTAATTTCGAACCGAGGGAGTACTACCTAGTACCTATAATGCTTTATGAAATTGATATCTAGTAGTACCTAGTATCTGGAAATTGCAGTTTATCGAAGCCGGAATGGGGAAATGGTGAAAGATATAACAGTAGCGCTGGACCGGGAAATCGCTACAGCTAAGTAATAGCAGCGCGTTCCTGAAAAGTGCTGCTGCTATAGTTAATAGTGGTAGCACGGGTACAGGTAGCGCTACTACTAAGAGTTAGCTGTAGCGCCTTATTGGTAGCGCGGGTACCCGCGCTGCTGATAGGCCTAAAACCCATGCTGCTGCTAGCCTTTTCCCTAGTAGTGTATATAGGCGGAAGAAATACATCAGGGGAGCCACGAGGGTGGAGGGCGCGCCCAGGGGGGTGGGCGCCCCCCCTGCCTCGTGGCTTCCTCATTGATCCCCTGACGTGCACTCCAAGTCTCCTGTATTGCTTTCTATCCAAAAATAACTTTTTCGAAGGTTTCATTCCGTTTGGACTCCGCTTGATATTCCTTTTATGCGATACTCTAAAACAAGGAAAAACAAAAACTGGCACTGGGCTCTAGGTTAATAGGTTAGTCCCAAAAATCATATAAAATAGCATATAAATGCATATAAAACATCCAAGGTTGATAATATAATAGCATGGAACAATCAAAAATTATAGATACGTTGGAGACGTATCATATACCCAAACTTCTAGAACATAACCTAGATCGGGAGTTCTGCCACCGCAAGCCTCTGTAGCCACCAAAAACCAATCTAGACCCGTTTCGGCACCCTGTCGGAGGGGGGGATCCCTCTCCGGTGGCCATATTCATCATCCCGGTGCTCTCCATGACGAGGAGGGAGTATTTCTCCCTCGAGGCTGAGGGTATGTACCAGTAGCTATGTGTTTGATCTTTCTCTCTCTCTCGTGTTCTTGAGTTGGCACGATCCTGATGTATCGCGAGCTTTGCTATTATAGTTGGATCTAATGATGTTTCTCCCCCTCTACTCTCTTGTGATGAATTGAGTTTTCCCTTTGAAGTTATCTTATCGGATTGAGTCTTTAAGGATTTGAGAACACTTGATGTATGTCTTGCATGTGCTTATCTGTGGTGACAATGGGATATCACGTGATCCACTTGATGTATGTTTTGGTGATCAACTTGCGAGTTCCGTGACCTCGTGAACTTATGCTTAGGGGTTGGCACACGTTTTCGTCTTGACTCTCTGGTAGAAACTTTGGGGCACTCTTTGAAGTACTTTGTGTTGGTTTGAATAGATGAATCTGAGATTGTGTGATGCATATCGTATAATCATACCCACGGATACTTGAGGTGACATTGGAGTATCTAGGTGACATTAGGGTTTTGGTTGATTTGTGTCTTAAGGTGTTATTCTAGTACGAACTCTACGATAGATTGAACGGAAAGAATAGCTTCGTGTTATTTTACTACGGACTCTTGAATAGATCGATCAGAAAGGATAACTTTGAGGTGGTATCGTACCCTACAATAATCTCTTCGTTTGTTGTCCTCTATTAGTGACTTTGGAGTGACTCTTTGTTGCATGTTGAGGGATAGTTATATGATCCAATTATGTTATTATTGTTGAGAGAACTTGCACTAGTGAAAGTATGAACCCTAGGCCTTGTTTCAACGCATTGCAATACCATTTTCACTCACTTTTATCATTAGTTACCTTGCTGTTTTATATGTTCAGATTACAAAAACCTATATCTACTATCCATATTGCACTTGTATCACCATCTCTTCGCCGAACTAGTGCACCTATACAATTTACCATTGTATTGGATGTGTTGGGAACACAAGAGACTCTCTGTTATTTGGTTGCAGGGTTGTTTGAGAGAGACCATTTTCATCCTACGCCTCCCACGGATTGATAAACTTTAGGTCATCCACTTGAGGGAAATTTGCTACTGTCCTACAAACCTCTACACTTGGAGGTCCAACAACGTCTACAAGAAGAAGGTTGTGTAGTAGACATCAAGCTCTTTTCTGGCGCCGTTGCCGGGGAGGTTAGCGCTTGAAGGTATATCTTTAGATCTTTGAATCGAATCTTTTGGTTTCTTGTTTTATCACTAGTTTAGTTTATAAAAGAAAATTAAAAATGGAATTGAGGTTACCGCATATGCTTCATCTTTTTAATGTCTTTCGTGAAAATAAGGATTCCGATAACTGTGCCAAAGTGTTAGAAGAAGAATGTATTAAAATGTTTGGCACTAAATATTTGTATGATGAGCATGATTGTAATGTTGTTAGCGTGAATTCTTTGAATACCCATGATGCTAATGATATGCAAAGCCACAAGCTTGGGGATGCTATGTTTGATGAAGATGATATGTTTAGTTCCCCAAGTTTTGATGAGCAAATTGATTATGATGAAAGCATGCCTCCTATTTATGATGATTATTGTGATGACACATATGCTATAAAGAATAAAAATAACCATGAAACTTGTCATCATGATTTTAATTTTTAATTGGATTATGCTTCACATGATAGTTATTTTGTTCAGTTTGCTCCCACTACTATTCAGGAGAAGAATTTTGCTTATGTGGAGAGTAATAAAAATTCTATGCTTATGAATCATGAAAAAAATGCTTTACATGATAGTTATATTATTGAATTCATTCATGATGCTACTGAAAATTATTATGAGGGAGGAATATATGCTTGTAGGAATTGCAATAATATCAAGTTTCCTCTCTATGTGCTTAAGGTTTTAAAGTTATGCTTGTTTTGCCTTCCTATGCTAGTTGATTATTGTTCCCATAAGTTGTTTGCTCACAAAATCCCTAGACATAGGAAGTGGGTTAGGCTATGTGTTATTCATATGTTTCATGACACTTCTGTTATGTTTCAATTCTTATCTTTTATGCGAGCATCATTGAAATCATCATGCCTAGCTAGGGGCGTTAAACGATAGCGCTTGTTGGGAGACAACCCAATTTTATTTTTGTTATTTGCTTTTTGCTTCTGTTTAGTAATAAATAATTCATCTAGACTCTGTTTAGATGTGCCTTTATATTTTAATTAGTGTTTGTGCCAAGTAGAACCTTTGGGAAGACTTGGGTGAAGTCTTTGCGATCTTGCTGTAAAAAACAGAAACTTTTGCGCTCACGAGATTAGCTGCCATTTTTACTGGAGAGTGCATTTAGGTTGATTCTTTTTGCAGATGATTAATAGACAAATGCCTCAGGTCCACCAATTTATTTCAGAATTTTTGGAGTGACAGAAGTATTCGAATGATACAGATTGCTACAGACTGTTCTGTTTTTGACAGATTCTGTTTTCATTGTGTTGTTTGCTTATTTTGATGAATCTATGAGTAGTATTGGAGGGTATGAACCATAGAGAAGTTGGAATATAGTAGATATTACACCAATATGAATTTAGAATGAGTTCACAACAGTACCTAAGTGGTGATTTATTTTCTTATACTAACGGAGCTTACGAGTTTTCTGTTAAGTTTTGTGTTGTGAAGTTTTCAAGTTTTGGGTAATGATTCGATGGACTATGGAATAAGAAGTGACAAGAGCCTAAGCTTGGGGATGCCCAAGGCACCCCAAGGTAATATTCAAGGACAACCAAAAGCCCGGGGCATCCCCTTTTTCGTCTTCGTTCATCGGTAACTTTACTTGGAGCTATATTTTTATTCACCACATGATATGTGTTTTGCTTGGAGCGTCATTTTATTTTGTTTTGCTTGCTGTTTGAATAAAATACCAAGATCTGAAATTCTTAAATGTTAAAGAGTCTTCACATGGTTGCATAAATATTTGACTACTCATTGATCTTCACTTATATCTTTCGGAGTAGTTTGTCATTTGCTCTAGTGCTTCACTTATATCCTTTTAGAGCATGGCGGTGGTTTTATTTTGAAGAAATAGATGAACTCTCGTGCTTCACTTATATTATTTTGAGAGTCTTTAGAACATCATGGTAGTTTGCTTTGGTTATGAAATTAGTCCTAATATGATAGGCATCCAAGATGGGTATAATAAAAAACTTTCATATAGAGTGCATTGAATACTATAAGTTTGATACTTGATGATTGTTTTGAGATATGAATATGGTGATATTAGAGTCATGCTAGTAGAGTAGTTGTGAATTTGAGAAATACTTGTGTTAAACTTTGTGATTCTCGTAGCATGCACGTATGGTGAACCGTTATGCGATGAAGTCGGAGCATGATTTATTTTTTGATTGTCTTCCTTATGAGTGGAGGTCGGGGACGAGCGATGGTCTTTTCCTACCAATATATCCCCTAGGAGCATGCGCGTAGTACTTTGTTTCAATAACTAATAGATTTTTGCAATAAGTATGTGAGTTCTTTATGAATAATGTTGAGTCCATGGATTATACGCACTCTCGCCCTTCCACCATTGCTAGCCTCTCTAATACCGCGCATCTTTCGCCGGTATCATACACCCACCATATACCTTTCTTAAAATAGCCACCATACCTACCTATTATGGCATTTCCATAGTCATTCTGAAATATATTGCCATGCAACTTTCCACCGTTCCGTTTATTATGACACGCTTCATCATTGTCATATTGCTTTGCATGATCATGTAGTTGACATCGTATTTGTGTCAAAGCCACCATTCATAATTCTTTCATACATGTCATTCTTGATTCATTGCACATCCCGGTACACCGCCGGAGGCATTCACATAGAGTCATATTTTGTTCTAAGTATCGAGTTGTAATTCTTGAGTTGTAAGCAAATAAAAGTGTGATGACCATCATTATTAGAGCATTGTCCCATGTGAGGAAAGGATGATGGAGACTATGATTCCCCCACAAGTCGGGTTGAGACTCCGGACGAGAGAAAAAAGAAAAAAAGAGGCCATAAAAAAGAGAAAAAATCCCAAATAAAAAAATAAAAAATGAGAGAAAAAGAGAGAAGGGGCAATGCGACTATCCTTTTACCACACTTGTGCTTCCAAGTAGCACCATGATCTTCATGAGAGTCTCCTATGTTGTCACTTTTATATACTAATCGGAATCTTTCATTGTAGAACTTGACTTGTATATTCCAATGATGGGCTTTCTCAAAATGCCCTAGGTCTTCGTGAGCAAGCGAGTTGGATGCACACCCACTTAGTTTCTTTTTGAGCTTTCATACACTTATAGCTCTAGTGCATCCGTTGCATGGCAATCCCTACTCACTCACATTGATATCTATTGATGGGCATCTCCATAGCCCGTTGATACGCCTAGCTAATGTGAGACTATCTTCTCCTTTTTGTCTTCTCCACAACCACCATTCTATTCCACCTATAGTGCTATGTCCATGGCTCACGCTCATGTATTGCGTGAAGATTGAAAAGGTTTGAGAACATCAAAAGTATGAAACAATTGCTTGGCTTGTCATCGGGGTTGTGCATGATTTAAATATTTTGTATGATGAAGATAGAGCATAGCCAGACTATATGATTTTGCAGGGATAGCTTTCTTTGGCCATGTTATTTTGAGAAGACATAATTGCTTGGTTAGTATGCTTGAAGTATTATTGTTTTTATGTCAATATTAAACTTTTGTCTTGAATCTTATGGATCTGAATATTCATGCCGCAATAAAGAAAATTACATTGATAATTATGTTAGGTAGCATTCCACATCAAAAATTCTGTTTTTATCATTTACCTACTCGACAACGAGCAGGAATTAAGCTTGGGGATGCTTGATACGTCTCCAACGTATCTAAATTTTTTGATTGTTTCATGCTATTATATTATCCATCTAGGATGTTTTATATGCATTGGTATTTTATATGATTTTTGGGACTAACCTATTAACCTAGAGCCTAGTGCCAGTTTCTGTTTTTTCCTTGTTTTTTGAGTATCGCAGAAAAGGAAAAACCAAACGGAGTCCAATTGACCTGAAACTTCATGGAGATTATTTTTGGACCAGAAGAAGCCCACGAAGTATCGGAGATGGGCCAGAAGAGTCCAAGGCACCCACGAGGGTGGGGGCTCGCCCTACCCCCTGGGCGCGCCCCCTACCTCGTGGCCGCCTCGGAGACCCCCTGACTTGTTCCCGACGCCAAAACCTCTTATATATACCCAAACTTCCAGAACATAACCTAGATCGGGAGTTCCGCCGCCGCAAGCCTCTGTAGCCACCAAAAATCAATCTAGACCCGTTCCGGCACCCTGCCGGAGGGAGGGGGAATCCCTCTCCGGTGGCCATCTTCATCATCACGGCGCTCTCCATGACAAGGAGGGAGTAGTTCACCCTCGGGGGCTCGGGGCTGAGGGTATGTACCAGTAGCTATGTGTTTTGATCTCTCTCTTTCCCTCTCTCTCTCTCTCTCTCTCTCGTGTTCTTGATTCGCACGATCTTGATGTATCGCGAGCTTTGCTATTATAATAGGATATTATGATGTTTCTCCCCCTCTACTCTCTTATAATGGATTGAGTTTTCTCTTTGAAGTTATCTTATCGGATTGAGTCTTTGAGGATTTGAGAACACTTGATGTATGTGTTGCATGTGCTTAACTGTGGTGACAATGGGATATTCACGTGATCCACTTGATGTATGTTTTGGTGATCAACTTGCGAGTTTCGTGAGCTCGTGAACTTATGCATAGGGGTTGGCACATGTTTTCGTCTTGACTCTCCGGTAGAAACTTTGGGGCACTCTTTGAAGTTCTTTGTGTTGGTTGAATAGATGAATCTGAGATTGTGTAATGCATATCGTATAATCATACCCACGGATACTTGAGATAACATTGGAGTATCTAGGTAACATCAGGGTTTTGGTTGATTTGTATCTTAAGGTGTTATTCTAGTACGAACTCTAGGATAGATTGAGCGGAAAGAATAGCTTCGTGTTATTTTACTACGGACTCTTGAATAGATCGATTAGAAAGGATAACTTTGAGGTGGTTTCGTACCCTAAAATAATCTCTTTGTTTGTTCTCCGCTATTAGTGACTTTGGAGTGACTCTTTGTTGCATGTTGAGGGATAGTTATATGATCCAATTATGTTATTATTGTTGAGAGAACTTGCATTAATGAAAGTATGAACCCTAGGCCTTGTTTCAATGCATTGCAATACCATTTTCGCTCACTTTTATCATTAGTTACCTTACTATTTTTATACTTTTAGATTATAAAAACCTATATCTACCATCCATATTGCACTTATATCACTATATCTTCGCCGAACTAGTGCACGTATAAAATTTACCATTGTATTGGGTGTCTTGGGGACACAAAAGACTCTCTGTTATTTGGTTGCAGGGTTGTTTGAGAGAGACCATCTTCATCCTATGCCTCCCACGGATTGATAAACCTTAGGTCATCCACTTGAGGAAAATTTGCTACTTTCCTACAAATCTCTGCACTTGGAGGTCCAACAACGTCTACAAGAAGAATGTTATGTAGTAGACATCAGCTGGGCGGGTGGAGGTCGCGGAAGCGGTGGAGGAAGACCGTTATGGCAGCGTGGAGGAGCCAACACTTGCAGACGAGCATGCACCACTGGGGAAAACCCTAGTAGTGACGCGGGTTTATTGGCTACAACTAACTTTTAGCAGTAGCGCGTTTCTTACCCAGAGCTACTGCCACCTATACCTAGCGGTAGCGCACTTCTAGCCATCGCTACTGCTAATATTGTTCTGTAGAATATTATTCTATAGCGCGGCTCTAGGACCCACACTACTGATAGGCAGCATTGCTGCCAAGATTTTCTTTTTTTCTGCTATATTTGTATTTTTACAGGTTTTATACAATTACAACATATACATACATTGAAACGATAAGAAAAAGAAATGTCTCATCATCATCATTATCATCGAAGTGGTATAAATAGTCTCATCAGATATGAGTAATGCTATGGGGCTATTTGGATCTTTCCCAGGATAGCCCCGCCAACTTGTGGGCAAGGCAAAAAATTGGCGAGCCTTTTGGGCGCCCGTGACTTTGCCAGCGATTGGCGTAGAAATGAACGGGAAGAGGGCGTGGCGCATTGGCTAGCCAAATAATTGGCTGTCATCCAAACAAACGTGGTGGTCGTGGTCAACGCCAATATTTTGGCTCGGTGGCTTTGGCTCAGAACTAAACAGCCCCTACATCTACAAAGGTTTACTTATAAATATTTTATGTACAAACAGATATGGAGGATTGTGATTGGTAATAAGGGATGATGGGGTCCACCACCACTTAAATTCAGAAGGAGAGATAATTACTTTGGAAGGTTAAGAAGTTGTTCGGGAAACCACCAGCTTCGCCAAATCCAAGGATCCGCGGAGTACCTGTTTCCCGCTCCATGATTTTGAACTACGGCTTCGGCTACTCCGGGAGCGGAGTCACGGAACGGGAGGGACTCCGAACATGCTCTAAGGCTAGTTGTAGTGAGAGTAACTTAGCTAGCAACCTAGCGCACTCCAAGAAATTTTTAGCTTATGTGGCAAATAGTTAATGAGAAGTGGTAAATAGTTTAGATATATTATAACTGAGTAATTTTCCTATCTTCTCAGGCCATTAGCATTTTCAGCCATCGGATCATCAGTTTGGGGCATTTCTGGCCATCAGATTTGTTGTGAATCGTATCTAATCAGGCTCTGTTCGTTGTTAACGAGCGCGAGCCATCATGGGCCGCTACTCTGGTCGCATTTTTCTGCGCCTCTGGTAAAATTCAGCCTAATGGGCCTTTAGTCCCTCCCTTATGGGGCAGTAGCAGACCCCTCGCTACGTTGCTCAAGCTATTGTTTCGTGACCCTAAAAAATGTCGTTTCGTTCGGCAAATTTGCACGCCTCTGACCCCTTCGCGTGGCGGCTCTTCCCATGGGTAACATGGGTAAGAGCATCTCTAACAGCCGCGCTTTGCACCGCGCGCTAAAAACTTGTCGCGTGTCGTTTGTCTAATTTTACGCGGACGTCAGTGCTGATTCCAACAGCCGCGCTGAAATGCAGCACGCGCGCCGTGAATCGACGGAGCATTGCATATATGGCATTTTGAACACAAAATGAATTTGAAATATTCAAAATGCAATAAACATGACATATAAAATTTCACACAAACAAGTTGATGAATAAAAGTTCATGCCCACAAGTTTATCCAACCAAGTTCAAAATGCAAACCAAGTTCAAGACACAAATGAAAGACACATCAATCCTCGTCCTCGTCTTCGTCCTCATCTTCGGAAGACGATTCTTCCGTCTCCGAAGATGAATCTTCCTTCCTCTCCTTATCGCGCACCGCATCACGTAAAGCTCCGACGGTGTTGGCAAGATCTTCAACGGCATCTTCATGAGAATTTGTGTGAGGAGGCACATCGAAAGACATTCTACCCATGGCGGCCGGAGGTGCACCCATGCCTTCCATGAGAGAAGCAAAACTCATGCATCCCATGACGGCCATAGCGTCGAGGGGTGCTCCAAAGCCACCCATGCCTCCCATGGCACCTAAACCGCCCACGGTACCTTCGAAGCCACCCATGCCACCCATGGCGCTAAGGCCACGGCCACCCATGGCACCGAGGCCACTGCCACCCATTGCACGAACCATGGCTCTTTTTTGGATCAAGACTTCTTCACGGGCAAGATTGACATACTCCTTTTGCGTCTCATGGGGTGAGCGGGGTGCCGGCGCGTGCGTTCATGGGTGCAGTTCGCCGGCGCCGGCGCGCGCGGGGCGTAGGAGGCGGAGAGGAGAGAGTGCGGCGCGAGCGCTCGAGTGTGCCGTGCGCGGAAGCGGGCGCCCCAAATACACCACGCGAGATAGTGAATCCGACCGCGCGCCCAACTCCTTATACTGTGCGCGGTTATTGCGCGCCCGCTGGAGCAACCCATCGAGTTGCGCGCGCGCTAAAATGGCCAAATTTGCGACGCGGCGCTTGTTTAGCGCGGCTGCTGGAGATGCTCTAAGGCCACGCCCGATGCCGGAGCGACGGGTCGATGGCGACCGTGCTGGGTTCGGGCAGCACCACGACGGGACGGGGTCGGCTCGATTCCCATGGTCCATCCGGTTGCACAGCGCGACGGGAAGGTGTGTCGCGGCAGCCGTGCGTTGAAGTCCTATCGCCGATCCAACGATGGCCATGTTTGGTTCATAAGTTTTAGGACTTTTTTTAGTCTCAACTTATAAGTCTCAAGTCCCTAAAAAGTCCCTACCTGTTTGGTTCCTGAGACTTATAAGTCTTTATAAGACCATATTACAACTATAAGTCCCTATAAGTCTCTCCTTGAGTCTTATTTCATAAGTCTCAAATGTTCACTTTAAGTCCCTATAAGTTCCTCCTGTTTGGTTTAGATGAGACTTATAAGGACTTATTTAAGTCCCTAAACCAATAAATCTCTGGAAACAGACACCCTTTGATTTTCTGCCCCATGTAATTATGGCGCTGCTCCTCTCTAGCTTCCCTTCGTCCGTTCGGTTTCATCATCATGGTCACCAACATCTTGATTTCAGTTACCACGGTGGGTGGAGGAGGCCTTACCACAATGCCTGGGAGTTCAGAAAAATCGTTCGGGCTTCCCAGATCCCTTCTTAGTCTAGGGTATAAATAGCTCATTCGCTGTTGCCGGCTCGTTCAAGTTCTACTTTCATCTCTTTGTTTGTTGGTTTATCAGTTTCGATGCTTTATGATATGGGTTTGGTTCTACTCTGTTTGTTGACGAGCTCTCTCATTTTTCATGTAGGAATTGTGGAGTTGATCATTCGCCTGGTTGCGGCATGCCTGATCGAGGTCTATCCATGGCTCCTGGACAGGTCAGTGTGCGGGTGCCAATTAATTGCTTTTGGCGCTTGCACTGCTGAATATTTGACAACCAAGTATAGGAATGGGTCCAATCAGAAAGTTATTGGATTTGTGATCTTCAGGTTTACTCTCTAATTGTGAATCCATAGGTACCTCCTGGAATTCAAAGGTAGAAGAAAACACTTCTGAAGCACACATGTTAGTGAAGGTTGGCTCTCATGGATTGTTTGCTAATTGATACATATGCAGTGTCATAGATACAGTTTCATGTATTATAAAATGGTGATATAGCAAATTTATTCATGGAACTCGGGCCTGTGGTATAGGGCGTGAAATTTTTAAATTTTATATATAATTGTCCTTAACAATTTGGTAATGCTTATGTTTAATCCGGTGCACATGCTGACATTTAATTAATGATGAAGTCATTTTTAATCCTTCTGGAGATTATAAATTTGCATCTTCTCGCCTGCAGCTTTATACCGTCATGCCATGCATACCTTTGTTGATTGGTCATAGTTTCACATTTTGGTTCTCCTAGGCACAAAGTCTTTGACTAGCATGCCTCGCACTGTAAATGTTGGATGCATCAGATAAATACTACATGGATGGATAGACCTACAAGAGTTGATCAATATTGTTTTCTTTAATACCATTAAAGTTGTATGCTTCTGTTCCTGCTATATCCACTTGTTGTTTTCTATGCCGTGCACCTTAACTTTGGTCCAGAGTGGATGTGCCCAAATGGCGGCATTGTTTTGGCTAGCTGAAAACAGGTAGTGTGTGCTCCATGGACAAGATAATCATTGTGCTCTTTCAGGTGAGCAGACCATCCGTGCTTAGGACAACATCACAGGGTAAAACTAGGCTTTTACTGTTCCCTGATCCTGTTCTTCTTGGCAAAACATTTATATTTACTAGATGTTGTTTTCTTATTTCGTATTTTCTTGAATCCCTCAATTTATTTATTTGTACAAGTGGTATTTAGAAGAGTTTTGTTCACGTAACATGTATGTTGTTGTAAACATAAATATTTCTTGAGAATTAGGCAAACCGTGAACCCGTTCGATTGAACATAATTGCAGATAAAGCTGGTTTATTCCCACAAAACTTAGTCCCAAAGATCATTGAGGTTATTTTAATTCAACGCGCTCTTAACATACTTATTCTTTTCACTAATTGTGTGAATATTTCTCTTAGATTTCCTGCCATATTTATGTTTGGAAATTTTGTTCTTCATCACAAGATAATGTCGTATTCTAGAAAAATGATCTTTCCTTGAGCAATGGATCCAAAATGTTTTACATATCTGTTTGGTTGTACCACTACCTTTGATTTATTGTCTCGAGTTGCCTCTTTCCCACATTAAGCCGGTTTAAATTTAAGACATCCACTCAAAAAATATATCACAAACCCACTCTAGCTTAGTGAAAAGAGCTGAACTGATTACATCTAAATTGCTGAACTGGTTAATGTTAATTCATCATGATGCATCTTAAACACTGGTACATCTGAATCGTTGAACTGGTTACTGTTAATTCATCATGATGTAGTTAGGATATGTTGACAGAAACATCATACACTCAAAACTTCGACTAATAGGAATATTTTGTTAAGTCTTTACTATCATCCTCCCAAAGTTTACGTTGCCTTCCCTAATTTTTCCCTATACAAAGCCTTCTTTAAACCTGTTATACAAATCAGATACATTTGGTAAGAGTACATAATTATTGTGATTTATATGAACGCGTCATCTAGAGCACTAAATGTTAAATTTTTATGCCGCCATATATTATGTAAAATTCTATCGGTCCATTGTAAAAATTGGAGTGAAGTGCACTGTAGGTCCCTAAACTATTCGAGGGGTGTCAACCAGGTCCTCGAACTATGAAAATCGACATGTGGGTCCTCGAACTATTGTAAGTGTCTCAGTCACGTCCAAAACCTGCCCGACCCAGTCTGACCTGCCGTTGACTGTTGCCACGTCGGACAGGGGTAACGGAGGTGGATGGATATTTACAAAAACACCTCGAATCGTTTCAGATCTCCATTCCCCAGTCCTTGCCTCTTCTTCTCCTTCTCTCCCGATCTCTCTCACGGCGATTTGGGGGCGGCGGTGCGATGGTCCGGAGCTGGAGCGCGTCTGCGAGCTCTTCCTGGGCGCCTTCCTCTGACCCTGAGGCTGGTGCATCTCTCCCTCTACTTAAGTGTTGCACGTGTGGCTGGAGGCAAGTGATTCGTCTGGTTTCCAAATCTGAGAGGAATCCAGGACGGGTTTTCTTCAAATGCCCTAATCACAAGGTCACTTTCGTTGTTTGGGTTAGTCTTCACTTTCAAATCAATAAGATTTCTCAAATTTTCTGCTCTTTGTTTGCTTGATTTTTTTGTTTTGGCAGAGAGGGTCACATGGATCTTATGACTGCTATCACTGGATAGATGAATATTTGGATCTTGTTTTGTGCCATGGTTATAATATTCCTGAAGAGGAGGTGGAGTACATTGCAATAATTTCCAAGCCCTATCTGGACAGGGAGATGACAACCAAAGGAACGAAGCCAAACATTCGTGCTAGTTTCATAGAGAAAGATAGCAGGGCAGAAAGTGTGGTCAAGAAGATTAGCAACATTCCTGGAAATCAGATGAGCCAGATTGCTGAAGATATCAAGCTTCAGTTGGATCTTGTTGTAGGCATAGGTTGGAAAATTCTGCTTGTTTGTACCATGATTCTCGCCGTGAACTTGTATGCTGTTGTAATGAAGTAGGAGCTGAAATGTGTTTTTAGTTGCCAAATGTGCAAGAAACATTGTCAGTGAACAATGTATGGTGCATGTAGCGATGACATGATGAAATATTTCCAGAATGTGCTTTGCAATATTCCCAGAATGTGTAAGCATGACAAATTTTGGCAAGCATTTCATCACATTTTTAACAAGCACTATCATAACAGGTTGTTCACAAAAGACATACATAATTGGCATGAAATCAGTCATCATTGATTAGCTGAGTGCATAACAAGTTTTGTCACAAAAGAGGAGTGCATCCAAAAGAGAGGGACAGTAGCATCTATCATAACAGGTTGTTCACAAAAGACACATATGCACTCCATACGCTATTACAAGGTGTGGATCAAAACCTACAGCCAAGACATGGGCATGAGCTCAGGTTTCCTTCAACACCTCAAGGAGCTTTTCTCTCTATGCATTAATCTTTAGGCATTTTCTTTGCCTTTGTTCTTCTGGCCTGTTTTGCTGCTTCAGTTACACCAACAGCAGCATCTGTTTGGGAGGCTTGAGTGGCTGCTCTAGGAGGCACAAAGGCTTGCCTAACAGCTGCTTTAGGAGTTGTCCTTTTCTTCTTAGTTTGTAGCTTTTTCTTCAGAAATTGTGCACTGGTTGTAGCCCTGGGCACTGGCAGCTCATCTCTCCTCGATGCAATGAAAGAGCACTCAGGAAGTGGTCCTGGTGGTGCATCAGGTGTTACTTGAGATGCTTCAACCTACACAATTGACACCACGGATACATCCGTTTGAGCGACAAGTATTTCCGGACAGATAAATATGTAAACAACATTTCTTTGGAACAAATGCTAACCTCTTGGAATAATGTTGACAGCACCGGACATGTGTGTGAACTATCCTCACCAGGTATCTAATTTCAAATGTAAAACCATGTCAATTCATTGCATTTGGATACACTACAAGTAGGCATTCAAGCATGGTTAGTTCAGTACCTGTGTGATGGTCATCTCAGTGCATTGGGAGTCCTGTGCAGTAGGTGCTTGAAGCAAATTTCTTCTCACAGGTAGTTTTTCTAGTGCAGGCACTCTATCAGATGGATGTAGTATAGTGCATTTTCTTCTATTGTGTTCTGTGGAGTTGCAGACACTGCAATGCATTATTACTCCATGCTTGCTAAACCTAGTGCCTTCATCCTTCTCTGAAGGGTGAACTATTCTCTTCTTTTTTTTCCTGCCTGCCTTCTTCTCATACTTTGGAGGTTCTACCGGAGGACCATTTGTTTTCTGCCACTCAGCTGGATCTCTGCAAGGCATGATGACATGTCCATATGCCAACCTGTATGCCTCAATACTATAGCAAGCAGCCACTTTGTCCTCTGGTTTAATTCTCTCAAACCTCAAACAAGCAATACTATGGCTACAAGGAATCCCTGTCAGCTGCCACCTTCTGCAACTACATTTGTTCTTGAGAATATCAACAACATATTCATTTTCACGGCTCATTACCTTGAATACGCCTTTGCCAGTAGGACGTTCATGGCAACTTTTTGCCCATTCAATGTTTTTGTCAAGTTTTTTCTTGATCTTTGGGCATAATGGTCGTTGAGACCAGTCATCCTCACATTGCTTTCTATTTGTATACCATCGTGTCATCAACTGCGCCTTGATCTTCCTCAACATGCTTAGAATTGCTAACTCCCTTGCATCTAGTATCCATTTGTTGAAGACCTCACAATTGTTGTTGAGGAGTAGATCACATTTAGGCAATTCTTCGAAAAATGCCCTACACCATGTGTTAGGGGCAAGGCCATCCAAATATGCCCATGCTTCTAGATTCATCTCCTTCATCTCCTCCATGTTCTTTTTCCATGTAGCCATATTGTTGCTTCTTGCTATTGCCCACAACTGGTTCTTCAATGTTTCACCCTTCCAATTGGCATGGAAGTTCTGGTATAAGTGTCGTACACAAATCCTATGCTCTGAATCAGGGAACATATCGTCCACAGCATTAATCAAGCCTTTCTGCCTATCACTCATGATTGTCCATGGTTTAGTGTTCTGAATTAACAGATCCTCTTTCAAGGTCTTGAGAAACCATGTCCAGGTGATGGTGTTTTCAACCTCAACTACTGCAATGGCTATTGGAATGATGCAGTCATTGGGATCAACTCCTATGGCTGTTAGAAGTATTCCTCCATGCTTTGTCTTAAGGTGGCAACCATCCAGACAAATTACTGGCCTACATCCTTGCAGAAAACCCCTCTTACATGCATCTATAGACATGTACAATTTGTCAAAAAGAACACCATTTTTCAGTTTCAAATAGAATGTGCTACCAGGATTTTGTGTTCTCAGCTCTTCTGCAAAATCCCACAACATGTTGTACTGTTTTTGCTCATCTCCTCTAATCTTTCTGATTGCTCTCTCTTTGCTCTAGCAAGCTTGCTCTTGGTGGCTGCCATATTGTAATCCTCTTGCACATTACTTCCCAGGGTTCTCAATGAAATTGATTCATCTGTCCTCACCTTCTCAACATACTTCTTTGCTATGTAACTAGCAGTGAATTGCTTCACCTCCCACTCCCTACTGCAAGTGTGCTCATCTATGTATTTTTTCAGCATTATGCACTTTGTTCTGCTGTCCTTTGAGGCAAAGAACTCCCAGGGGCAACCTGGGACACAATGAGCTTTCACTCTAATTCTGTCGTTTTTGGTGTCTTTATAGCTACCCTGTTCTTAACAGCATACTCTGCCAAAGCTGTCCTAACCTCTACAATTGATGAAAAGACCATTCCAACTTTGAACACAGGATTTTTCATGTCTTCAGGCCTAAAACTTTTGACTTCAAACTGTTCTCACCTCCTTCTTCATCTGAATCTGGGAGGTCCAACTCCTCCTCTTCTTCCACCAAATTCTTGCCCTTACTTGCATTTCCCTTTTCCTTTGAGCTTCCAATATCCTTGTCCTTGTCCTTGTCCTTGCTCTGCTCATCTGCCTCTGCATCTGCATCAACATACTTCTCATATAGGTTGTCATCATCTTTATCGAACTCATTATCGGAGTCCACAAACTCTGATCCACTACTACTGTCTTCACCCCCAGAACTGTCCTCTTCAACTTCTGGTTCAAACTGAGCCCTCCTCCTATTGCTTCTCCTCTCATATGTGAACTGATGCCCTGCATTACTGTTCCATGCCTCAGCCTCTCTCTTGTCAAAATTTCTCTGAAGTTTTGCTCTCTGTTTGGGGCTGATGACATTATCATAGAAGGGTGGAATATCCAGTGGCTTTCTCTTTGTAGGAGTAAAAACCTTAGGCAGCTCAGGGCCTCCAGTCATTGGAATGTCATTATCACTGAAGATTGATCTCTCCAGATCTTTATCATTCACATATAGCTCAAAAGTTTTGATCTTGCTGACCACAGACATCATATAATTTGTGTCAGCATCACACCCGAGCACTCGCAGACCATCAAACAATGATTTCCCTGGCAACAACCAATACACTTCCACCCTTGTGACATCTGCATAGCCACACTGCCTAACAAAATCTTCTATCCAAAGCAGAGACCATGTGTCCACTTCACAACAATCAAATGTGTCAATACGCTCATCTACATATGTCTTGTTTGGGCCGTCACCACAAAAGAACCCACTGTGATGAATCTCTACTAAAAAGAGGTCGTCGTCCGGTCCTACGTGCAAAGAGAGGGAATCGAGCATCAGGAAGCTGCACACAAACCTAACCCTAACCAATTCGGATCAAATCCTAACCCTAGTTACAAATCGATTGGGGGGACAGAGAGGAACATACCGTACTGTGGAGGAGGATCTCCAGGGAGCCGCCGTACCGGAGCCATCGACGCCTAGGCAGGCGCCGCCGTCTCCGTGCGGCCACACCAAATCGCCAGGGCGCCGCCGCCCCCAAATCGCCGTGAGAGAGATCGGGAGATAAGGAGAAGAAGAGGCAAGGACTGGGGAATGGAGATCTGAAACGATTCAGGGTGTTTTTGTAAATATCCATCCACCTCCGTTACCCCTGTTCGACGTGGCAACAGTCAACGGCAGGTCAGACTGGGTCGGGCAGGTTTTGGACGTGACTGAGACACTTACAATAGTTCGAGGACCCACATGTCGATTTTCATAGTTCGAGGACCTGGTTGACACCCCTCGAATAGTTTAGGGACCTACAGTGCACTTCACTCTAAAAATTGACGGGCGCGGCAACGCGCGGCATCAATAATCTAGTATGTTGCTGTAACATAGTGCTTTCTAAGACAAGATGAGTCAAGCTAATAAAGTCATCAATGATACTATTATTACTAGCAGACTACCCATGTGTTGCCACGGGCCAACAAATGGATTTACTGAAAGACACTTTTGCCTGCTTTTTCTATGAGGGAGTATATTACTTTGCATTATGAATCCACTATGGCCAGCTTAAGTAAACCTTTGTACTTCTTTCTAAGTGTAGCATTATTGGAGGACTAAGAAAATTTGCATTATGAATCCACTATGGCGAGCTTAAGTAAACCTTTGTACTTCTTTCTAAGTGTAGCATTATTGGAGGATTAAGAAAAAAAAGTACAGATCGAGAATCGACACTGGCCGTTGGATCTTCCCACGGGCGCTCCACACCCGACACAGGACAGAGTACACACATCACCGCGTCCACCTCCCAAGCCACACACAATAAAACCCTAGCCGCCGCACTCACGGGCTCACTCATCATTAGTTTAAGTGTGAGGCCGCGGCGTGCATCGGCGGCGGAGGTGCGCCGCTCACCCCGCCTCTCCGCTCGTCCCGCCCGCCGCGGCCGATGACCGCCCCACCCGAGACCGCGGCCACTCGAAAAAACGGCGGCGATGAGGAGGCCCGGCCCTTGGCGCAGACCCGCGCTCCCGAGCGGCGGCGGCGTCGGATCCGACCGCCTCGCGGGGCCAGCCCTCCCATCCGCGCCGCGCCGCGTCGCCGCCGGCATGGAGGCCCGTGCTCGGGCAGCCTCCGCGGCGTCGTCGGCGTCGGTGCGGCGGCGGGGTCTTTGGGTACCGCGTGGCGGTGGACCGGCGCGGCTTCCGGTCGAGGGTTCCGGCGACGCCAAGCCGTAGATCTGAGCCGCCGTCTGCACCTCGTTTCCTCCATGTTTCGATCTGGTACCCCGCCCCACTACCTCATCTGTAAATGCAGTGATTGGGTCGGTCGTTCGCTGGTCCAGATCAGGGGGCGCTGCCTCCGACCAGTTTATCCCCACCATTTCCTTTCGCCAAAATCCTTGCCTACTATAACCATCCGGTTAAACCGCCTGCCTCCCAACACCAGGAAAGTTTGAGTTGTGTAATTTATAATAGAGTGTGCGGATTAGTACAACGTGGCATAGACAATTCAATGTCCAGCAATTTAGAATTTCAAATGCAGAATACATAACATTGCATAGACAACTCGGTATCTGACGAAAGGAAAGTGGAAATTAACATAGCATTTCAGCTGTTCTGAACGCCTTGGACATGGGGTTTGGTTCCACGTCATCGAGTCCTTCAATGCCGCCATGCCTGCTGCCGCTCTCGCCTTCTTCTCTCTTTTTATTTTGTAACGACTCGAACATGGGGTTTGGTTCCACGTGTGGGGCATGTGGGTTTAAACCCTGGCGCTGGTGGGGTTGAAGCCTGACGGTTTGGGGCGGGTTTGGAAGGCGTATAAACCCGGCAGGGTCCAATTGAAGGTGCATATAAGGTAGGTTGGGATACAACCCTCACCGGGGCCAAAACCACGTGGTTTGGCCAGGTTTTGGTCGGGTCCCGGTGCGGGTGGGATTAAATGAACAAGGCCTTAATGGGTAGGGATGGACTCAATGACGCGAGGAATTGACTGGTGGCACTGCCAGAACCTTTACAATTACTTTGGTGACGTTGTGGTGATCGATAGCTATTTTTGTTGTGGAATTCTGCTTTTGCACGCCGGAGATCACCACCGCCACTGTCAGTGGCGGAGCGTTACCAACAAATATTGGAAACTCGTCATTATCATCTTCGTCTCTGTCTCAATAACCTTGGCCCTCTTTGGTTCACAGGATTATATAAACGAGAGAGAAAACTGGCTCCAGAAGTTCTTGTAACCCAGCTCAAGTGGTTTCAAGCATTGCTTGGTGCATCTATATGTAAGAATTCACGGATCGTGGAGTATCAGGTAGAGCTGGATTTAAATTCCTTCATGAGCCCCAGCATACTATAGACCCAAAGTGGTCGGACCCTTCCCTGGACCCTGCGCAAGCGGGAGCTACATGCACCAGGTTGCCCTTTCATGAGCCCCAGCATAAAGAGTGATAAAAAGTGAGTTTTGTTTCTTCTCTTTTGATCAAATTCCCCATTCAGCCAAGTATATGGCTGATGCATAATTTGTTGCTTCAGGGATCTAAAAAATATGATTTGTATGGATCTGTACAACATTAGGGTGAATCTTTATTGGGTGGTCACCTATGTTTGCTATATCCATCTGTCACAAAATGATTAATTTCTAATAAGTAATGACGTGTTAATTTATCTACATCTACTAATATTTCTTACATTCTTCACTTAGTTACATGATCCTAAAATTCTATGCAGTAGTTCTAGAAATTGGCAAATATTAAAGTTTTGAATCATAAAGTATATATTTTATTCCATGTCAATGAAGGTTCATTCCATTGGTTCTCTGCCTTAAGAAAGGAAACAACGTTTCCAGTGGCAGTTATAACTTGGACTTTGATAATTCTCTAGTTGAATCGGTCCTCAGACCAGTAGCTTCCAACTGCGACAACATTAGTAAGGGCAACTGCATTATTGATCTGGTTATTACTCAAGAGAAAGCAATGTCAGAGGAGTTTTAGCAACAGTCTGAAGAGAAGCTGATTATGTATATGTGAGGAGAGTGTATATTCGGCAGCAGTATATTCGAGGAGAGTGTATATTCAGACTGCTGTTGAAGCTCATCTGGCATTGCTTTCCCTTGAAGTGTAGTCTCATTATTAATGCACTTGCCCTTAGTAATGCTGTGAGAGTTGGAACCTGCTGGTCTGAGTTTCAGTTCAGCTGAAGAATTGTTAGACGCCGAGCCATGGAAAGGTTGTTTACTTTCTTAAGTAATGTGGGGAACCAAGGGGATAAACCTTGCTTGACATAGAATAAAAGATATGCTTCGTGGCACAAAGCTTGATATTCGCCAATTTTCTAAACCTACAACATAGAAGTTTAGAATCATGTAATTGAGTGAAAGATGTAAGAAATATTAGTATGTAGTGATCATTTATGAGAAACCAATTAATTTGTGACAAGCAGATATAGTAAACGTAGTGACCAACCTATAACGATTAACCCTGGTTTGTGAATGGTGCATGGCTTTATGATTAAGCTCAGTTTGTGGTTGCTGAACTGTGCTGTGCTGAATGGACTTTCCATTTTGGCGAGTCTTGTAGACTTGTTCTTAGCTGGTTATAACAACCAGGTCTAATAATCAAGAAACAAAATCTTGAGTCAGGGTGATGATGATTGACCATGGCTCAATATAAGCATGCTCTCGAGCAATCAAGGCACCTGTGGGTATTTTGATCATGTGCTTATATTAGTGGCCTTGTCCTTGGATGGTCATTTCTTATGAGTGATAACCAGGGCAGTTTCACCAATGTAAGAAAAGATTGATCTGGTGATGGACACACTGGGGTAAGGGTCGTATGATCGTGCAATGACAAATCTGAGGCCACTCAAATGCAGATCTGGTCTCAAGCACATTGTACCATGTTGTTGCCGTTCTGTATTTGTGTTTCGTGCATTTTTAATTCGCAGGATTTTAAGAACACATCGAAGGAGATAGCATACTCTTTGTTGGTTCATCATATATCATATGATTTTGCATGTAGACATTACTATTGATTGATGCTCTGCAAGATTCTGGTTCCACTTCCACCTTATTTAAGTTTCTATGGATGACCACAAATTCTTACGGATCCTGTCTGCCAAACATTACCTTTCCTTTTTTGGTTGATGTAATTTTTTTTGTTTGTATTGCTATTGCTTGATGTTCTGCAAGATTCTGGTTACTCCTAATTTTTTGGGTACTATTTTGGCTGTTGCTTGGTCATTTGATCTTTCCCTCCTAGTTCTACTCACTCTTTATTGTTTGTGATCATTTTGCTACTCTCCAGAGATACTTTTGGTTTATCTTCTCTTAAGTTTTTTTTTCCTTAGTATAATATAATCTCTTTATGAGCAAGTTGCACTTTGTTACACTAGGAAGACTTGCGTTCAGAAAATTATTGGTTGGATGACTTGTTTTAATTAGTTTTCATACTATGTTTTTTTGTTACCTACAAGTTGCCAGTTGCAGCTATTTGTTCTCGCGTGCTACAAAATAATGATGCTACTGTTTTTTTTAGTGCTGGATTGTTAATGTAAAGAGTGACTGAGGTAGCATGTCGCATGTTGCTGTTTGTAACCGTAAGCAAAATGTTGACATTTGACAGCTTTGATAGAGTGGCTGGGTTAATCTGTGCCATCAAGGTGATATTTCCTTATTGCTTTCTTTTGTTAGTTGTGAAGATTTTCCCAATTTTCTCTGTTTGCCACTGAATTTTTTTGGATCATGCACCAGACAAAAGGTTGGTGAACTTTGAAGGATACATGTTTTTACTAGCTTCTAAACTTTTTTTTTTGCTAAGCAAAGCCTTTGGGGTAATTATGTGTTGTCGCTGCTTTCTCTTTACATATATAATTTTGCTTTGCTTTGTCTTGCACTCCTTCTGGTTAGCTTATAACTGCGGCGGCCTTTGCCCATTTAGACGTACTCCCTCCATCCCATAAATATGAGTGTTTTTGACACTCATATTATGGCTAAGCAAATATTGGAACCTCGTTTGCATCATCATCTTTATCATCTTTGTCACTGCCTCAGTCACCGTCCTCTTTGGTTCACAGGATTCTATCAACAAGAGAGAAGAGGCTCTAGAAGTTCCTGTAACCCAGCTCAAGTGGTTTCAAGCATTGCTTGGTGCATCTACATGTAAGAATTCATGGATCGTGGAGTATCAATTAGAGCTGGATTTCAATTCCTTCATGAGCCCCCTGCATAAAGAGTGAGTCCTGTTTCTTCTCTTTTGATCAAATTCACCATGCAGCCAAGTATATGACTGATGCATAATATGTTGCTTCAGCGACCTGAAAAATATGATTTGTATGGAGTTGTACAACACTAAGGTGAATTGTTATTGTCTGGTCAACTACCTTTGCTATATCCATTCGTTACAAACTGATTGATTTCTAATAAATAATGATGCGGTAATTTATCTATCTAATATACTAATATTTCTTACATCTTTTGCTTCGTTACATGAATCTAAAATTGTACGCTGTAGTTCTAGAAAATTGGCAAATATTAAAGTTTTGAGTCACAATGTATATATTTTATTCCATGTCAATGAAGGTTCATTCCATTGGTTCTCTGCCTTAAGAAGGGAAACGTGGCAGTTATAACTTGGACTTTGATAATTCTCCAGCTGAATCGGTCCTCAGACCAGTAGTTTCCAACTCCGACAACATTACTAAGGGCATGTGATCATTGATGTGGCTATTATTGAAGAGAAGCAATGTCAGAGGAGCTTTTGCAATGGAACCTGATTATCATATTTACCAATTGTTTAAACAAAATTATATTTGGGCTTTTAGAATTTTTTTTGTAAAAACATTTGGTAAATATGATACTCGACTTATATTCAGACTGTTGAAGCTCATCTGGCATTGCTTTCTCTTGAACAGTAGTCTCCTTATTAATGCACTCGCCTTTAGCAATGCTGTCAGAGTTGGAAGCAACGGGTTTGAGCACCGGTTCAACTGAAGAATTATCAGATGCCGAGCCATGGAAAGACTGTTTCCTTTCTTGAGTAATGTAGAGAACCAAGGGGATAAACCTTGTTTGACATAGGATAAAAGATATGCTTCGTGGCACAAAGCTTGATATTCGCCAATTTTCTAAACCTGCAGTGTAAAGTTTAGAATCATGTAATTGAGTGAAAGATGTAAAAAATATTAGTAGCTGTAGAGTGATTACTGCATCATCATTTATCAGAAACCAGTTAATTTGTGATGAGCAGATATAGCAAATGTAGTGACCAACCTATAAAGATTAACTCTGGTTTGTGAATGGTGCATGACTTTATGATTAAGCTCAGTTTATGGTTGCTGAACTGAATGGACTTCTCATTTTGGTGAGTCTGCTAGAGTTGCTCTTAGCTTGGTTATAGCAAACCTTCTCTATAATCAAGAAACAAAATAAACAAAATCCTGAGTCGGGGCTATGATGATTGACCATCGCTGATATAAGCATTCTCTCAAATTCTCAAGCAATCGAGACACTTGTGGGTATTTTGATCATGTGCTTATTTTAGTGGCCCTGTCCTTGGATGGTCATTTCTTACGAGTGATAACCAGGGCAGTTTCACCAAGGTAAGAACAGATTGATCTGGTGATGGAGACACCGGGGGAAGGATCGTATAATCATGCAAAGGCGAATCTGAGGCCACTCAAATGCAGATCTTGTTAGATGGAGGTCAGTAGGTATCAGGAGATTAGAATAACCAATATCCTTTTCTGTTTAATGCAAAAGTATTGTTTGTATTGCTATTGTTTGATCTTCCACAAGGTTCTGGTTCCTCCTAAATGCAGGTTGGGCATGTTGTTTGGTCATTTGTTCTTTCCGTTCTCCTAGTTGTACTTCTTTACGGTTTGCAATCATTTTGCTGCTTTCAGGAGATAGCATATTCTCGGTTGGTTCTTCAGTCATCTAATCCATGATCATTTTGCTGCTCTCAGGGGATAGCATAATCTTGGTTGGTTCATCATATATCATATGATTTTGCGTGTAGACATTACTATTGATTGATGTTCCACAAGATTCTGCTTCCCACCTTATTTAAATTTCTATGGATGACCACAAATTCTTATGGATAAACAATGCTTTCCTTTTCTGTTTAATGCAAAAGTATTGTTTGTATTGCTATTGTTTGATCTTCCGCAAGGTTCTGGTTTCTCGTAAATGCAGGTTGAGCATGTTGTTTGGTCATTTGTTCTTTTCGTTCTCCTAGTTGTACTTCTTTACGGTTTGCAATCATTTTGCTGCTTTCAGGAGATAGCATATTCTCGGTTGGTTCTTCATATCTAATCTATGATCATTTTTCTGCTCTCAGGGGATAGCATAATCTTGGTTGGTTCATCATATATCATATGATTTTGTGTGTAGACATTACTATTGATTGATGTTCCGCAAGATTCTGGTTTGGTCCCACCCGCCGTCGAGTCCTTGAATGCTGGCATGGCCGCCGCTGCTCTCGCCCCTTCTGTTTTTTTTATTTCGCAACGAGTTGAACTTGGGGTTTGGTTCCACGCGTGGGGAACATGGGTTAAACCCTGGTGGGGTGGAAGCCCAATGGTCTGGGGCCGGGTTTGGAAGGCGTATAAACCCGTTTGGGTCCAATTGAAAGCGCATATAAGGTAGTCCGGGATACAACCCTCATTGGGGCTAAAACCATGTGGTTCAGCCGGGTTTTGGTCGGATCCAGGCGGGGTTGAAATTAAACAAACAAGGCCTTAATGCGTAGGATTCAACAATGCGAGGAATCGAGCTGTGGCACAGCCAAAACCTTTATAAGAGCCTCTTCAGCAGCTGCCCTATTTTAGGGAACGAAAAGTTTGAGTAAAAAAATTTGGGCACGAGAATGCGTTTTTTTGGGCACGAACAAGCACCGTCTCCAACAGCGGCCCTAAAATTGGGCACAAAAGATCCAAAATTGAAACTACCGTCGTTTCTGAACCTTCAACTGTCGAAACTGAACTTGGTCGCTGCACTTGCCCGCTACACTGAACTTGGCCACTTCACTAGAGCTGACCCAACAGCGCAGCCGGCCTCAATCGAGTAGCAGCAGCCTGGCTGGCCGGCTGGCTTCCATCCAGCAGCAGCACGGGCGCGTGTGCGGCCACCAGTAGCAGCCCAGCCGGCCGGCTTCCATCCAGCAGCAGCAGCATGAGCCCGCGCGCGGGACCAGCAGCAGCAAGCCGGCCGGCTGGCCTCCATCCAGCAGTAGCAGCAGCATGCTGGATGCCGCCGTAGCAGTAGCAGCACGCCGCTGGGCGGACGCGCGCCAGACAGAGCTCGATCTGAGTGGCAGCAGAGGGGCTCGCTGGGGCGTCGGGGATGGCCGCTAGCGGGGGGAA
>NC_041392.1:698554730-698635988 GCF_002162155.2 Triticum dicoccoides | reverse complement strand
GGCGAGGGGGATCCGTTCCGGTGAGCGTTAGCCCGAGGAGGCGGCAGCGACAGAGAGGGATTTGGGGCAGTCAAAGAGGCAGAGGGGCTCCTGCATGCTGTATCTGTTTTACGGCAGCCGCTTGAGTGCCGTATATTTGCCGCACGAGAAGCCCCTTATTAGGGTTGCCCAAAAAATCCTTTGCAAAATTTTTAGGATTGGGCAGCTGTTGGAGATGCTCTAAATACTTTGGTGATGTGGTGGTGATCACTACCTGTTTTGGTCGGTTGTGGAATTTTGCTTTTTTAAGCTGGAGATCACCACTGTCACCACCAGTGGCGGTGCGTTACCAGAAAATATACAAATATTGGAACCTCGTTAGCATCAACATCTTTGTCACTTCCTCAATCACCGTCCTCTTGGTTCACAAGATTATATAAACGAGAGAGAAGAGGCTCTCGAAGTTCTTGTAACCCAGCTCAAGTGCATGTACATGTAAGAATTCATAGATCGTGGGGTATCAATTAGAGCTGGATTTAAATTCCTTCATGAGCCCCCAGCATAAAGAGTGGGTTCTGTTTCTTCTCTTCTGATCAAATTTGCCAATCACCATGCAGCCAAATATATGGCTGATGCATAATTTGTTGCTTCAGGGACCTGAAAAATATGATTTGTATGGAGTTGTACAACACTAAGGTGAATCTTTATTGGCTGGTCAACTATGTTTGTTATATGCATTCGTTACAAACTGATTGATTTCTAATAAATAATGATGCGGTAATTTATCTACATATACTAATATTTCTTACATCTTTTGCTTAGTTTCATGAATCTAAACTTTTACGCTGCAGTTTGAGAAAAATTGGCAAATATTAAGCCTTGGGTCACAAAGTATATATTTTATTCTATGTCAATCAAGGTTCATCCCATTGGTTCTCTCCCTTAAGAAAGGAAACAACGATTCCGGTGGCAGTTATAACTTGGACTGTTATAATTCTCCAGCTGAATCTGTCCTCAGACTAGTAGTTTCCAACTCCGACAACATTACTAAGGGCATGTGATTATTGATGTGGCTATTAATCAAGAGAAAGCAATGCCAGAGAGCTTTAGCAACGGAACCTGATTATCATATTTACCTGCTGTTGAAGCTCGTCTGGCATTGCTTTCTCTGAATAGTAGTCTTGTTATTAATGCACATGCCCTTAGCAATGCTGTTGGAGTTGGAAGCACCGGGTCTGAGCACCGGTTCAGCTGAAGAATCGTCAGATGCCGAGCCATGGAAACACTGTTATCGTTTCCTTTCTTGAGTAATTTGGAGAACCAAGGGGATAAACCTTGTTGACATAGGATAAAAGATATGCTTTGTGGCACAAAGCTTGATATTTGCCAATTTTCTGAACCTGCAGGTTCACCTCCAGCCTACCCCAACTTGTTTGGGACTAAAGGCTTTGTTGTTGTTGTTGTAGAGTGATTAGTGCATCATCATTTATGAGAAACCAATTAATTTGTGACGAGCGGATATAGCAAATGTAGTGACCAACCAATAAAGATTAACCCTGGTTTGTGAATGGTGCATGGCTTTATGATTAAGCTCGGTTTGTGGTTGCTGAACTGAATGGACTTTCCATTTTGGCGAGTCTGCTAGAGTGGCTCATAGCTAGTTATAGCAACCAGGTCTATAATGAAGAAACAAAATCCTGAGTCGGGGCTATGATGATTGACCATGGCTGATATAAGCATGCTCTCAACTTCCCAAGCAATCAAGGCGCTTGTGGGTATTTTGATCATGTGCTTATTTTAGTGGCCCTGTCCTTGGATGGTCATTTCGTATGAGTGATAACCAGGGCAGTTTCACCAAGGTAAGAACAGATTGATCTGGTGATGGAGACACCGGGGGAAGGGTCGTATAATTGTGCAAAGGTGAATCTGAGGTCACTCAAATGCAGATCTAGTTAGACGGAGGTCAGTAGGTATCAGGAGATTAGAATAACCATCAATTATTATTGGTTATGTATGCCAGATAATGCTTTCCTTTTCTGTTTAATGCAGAAGTATTGTTTGTATTGCTATCGTTTGATGTTCCTCAAGGTTCTGGTTCCTCGTAAATGCAGGTTGAGCATGTTGTTTGGTCATTGGTTCTTTCCATTCTCCTAGCTGTACTTGTTCTTTACAGTTTGCAATCATTTTGCTGCTTTCAGGAGATAGCATATTCTTGGTTGGTTCTTCAGTCATCTAATCCATGATCATTTTGCTGCTCTCAGGAGATAGCATGATCTTGGTTGGTTCATCATATATCATATGATTTTGCATGTAGGCATTACTATTGATTGATGCTCCGAAAGATTCTGGTTCCGCCTTATCATATGATTTTGCATGTAGACATTACTATTGATTGATGCTCCACAAGATTCTTGTTCGACCTTATTTAAATTTCTATGAATGACCACAAATTCTTACGGGTTCTGTATGCCACGCAATGCCTTTCCTTCTTTGGTTAATGTAAAAAAAATATTGTTTGTATTGCTATTGCTTGATGTTCTGCCAGATTCTGGTTACTCCTCAATTTTTGTGCACTATTTGGTTTTGCTTGACAGCCATTTTGGTGTTTTACATTTCACCTATGTTACACTGTGCAACTTAAATGTATTGCTGGGGCTCCCAGCACTTTGTGGTTTTCCACACATGCACAGCAAAATACTCCAAATCTGGTGAAGTATGATGTTGCTCTATCGGAGTATTTTAGTAAGCATGTTTTGGAGTAAGCTTCTATATAACTGCCCTTCTTCACAGAAGCATGTTCAAGTCATAAGCTAGTGTTGTTGGTGGTGTAATTCGCATGACCAATCTGGTAACCAGTGCAACATGCTTGTCATGTATTGTTTGGATGCAACTGAGAGTGCGTATGCACATTAGATGGTGAGAATAGTAAGTGGTGTGCTTGGTCAGTAATTTTAGTAACTACTGAAACTAGCTCATCTTTACATGTGAGCCCTTGGTAGGCTATGTATAATATAATTCCCCTTTGTCATCTTTTAAATTAGTTCTTGTATTTGTGTCTCTTATTGTTGGCAGAGCTGATGTTTACATGCTACTCCCAGAATTTTATGGTATGTTGATGCTATTTGTCAAATTATGTTGTCATCAATAAAATATTTTGGTTGTGGACAAAATATTTAGATGTTAGTATTAGGAAAACATTGATCTGAGTGATGACTCTGGAGTGCAGTGTTTTCTCAACATATATGTGTCGAGTGTTGGTTAACAAAAAGACAATGTTTGGTAAACTTCTTCAACATCGAATGGATTCTTAGGGTGAATTTTAGTTTACTGGATTCCCCACAGGGAAGGGTTCTTAGTGTTGCATTTTTTTTCACTACTAGAAATATATGCTATTTATCTATAGTTGTTTTGAGTGTTGTGGACTTTAAAGAAAACAGAGGCGGACAGATGGAATGGCATATTGGAATGTGTATTTGTGTCCACGGATGGATAGTGAGTCTGATTTGTGGGTTGCTGTTGGAGATGCCCTTACATTTGTAGTGGACCCGCTTGACACTCCAACAACCATTGAATTGAGTCCGAGCAACCTTCATTGTGGTATTGAAAGATTTTTTGTTTCCTTGGATCCCATGCCTTGTTTATTTTGGACTTCTTTTGTCAAAACGTATTTTTTAGACTTACTCATATTGATTATGGATTTAGAAATAGTTCTTAATCACGCCACTTGCACACAACTTTACAACTGTGCAACTACCTAATCATTTTGTTGAATAGAGAATGTATTCCTGTTAGTCATAATCATGAACACACATACGTACATTCGCCATTTCAGTAGTACAAGCCTATATACAGAGTGGGGCACAAAATGCAATTCATCAGTGCACTAGAATGAAATGCTGATGATCTCCAGAGTGTGCTCACTTGAACTGCAAACTGCTCGTAAATGTTTGACCGAACTTCCATCCACTCAACACGATGTTATGTAACACAAGGGTCTGCCCCTCGGTATCGGTCAATCTGAATGAAAGCATCTTCCCCGTGAGGTTTGCTAGTGACTGCCAGTTTGTGCCCCAGTTGCGGGCCATTGGTGCCCAATCGTTTGAATCTGAGGTCTTGACGTCCATCGACTTGATTGAGCCGGAGGTTGCAACATTGAACACGGGCACAAGATTGAAGTAGTTGTGTCCGTTGATCTTGAACCGTACTCCGCCCCGTTTCTCGCATGGAACCCTAAAATGGTTAGGTTTTCCTTCAACCTTGAGAAATATATATCTATATCTACATCTCTATACCTACTAATTAAGAGGCTATTGCTTCTTACCACCGTAATTTCATCCGTTTTTTGTTCGTCCGTCGTCTGTCCACTTATTATTTTCAATATCCGTGGTGGTACTAATCTATCCATATATCTTGAGGTTCAAAAATCTATATATCCTTGTCCGCATCGAACAGGTTGCGTCCGTAGCTCGACTGGACCAAGCCATAAGTTTCGTCCTCACGAGCGTGGGCTGAACTAACATGGCCCATATTTTACTAAAACGACAGAGGAGCAGCGAAAAATACTTTCCGTGTGAGGATTAGAACTCATAAATAGTCCCACCTCGCTCCTTTTCAATCAATTCAATCAATTTATATACGCGGGCGACTTTGCCACATTAGAAATTAACAAGCCTCTTAGGCGAACAGAAAGAAGGAATTAATCCACAAAGAGGGAAGAGCGAGTAGTCCCGAAGGAAGAATCAGATTGGCAGGAAAGGGAACGGAATGGAATTGCAGAGCCTCGCGAACTAGCCAAGCAAAGTCGAGACGACTCGGTGGGCATAATTACTTGTCTGTTTTTGCTGAAATCTAGAAGAAGCGTGTATGTGATGGATGATGTACGTGGCCTTCACAAGAAATTTATCAAAAAAGTTTGCCTTTTTTATGGTGATGATGGGGAGTGAGTGCGGTTCGGTCTTTGGGCCAAGTTCAATTAATGCAAAAGAAAAGGAACATAATATAATTAATCTTGCAATTCTTAAAAATAATATCAACATAGTAAAAACCTGTTTGCTTTCGAATATTAACAAAAAAATTGTATATAGACAATCCCAATTCAATTCACCACTACGCTTCCATCCAAAACAAATTTGCTTGCATTTAAATCTTTCAAAAATTCTAAGAAAAAACATTTAGATTAGTTATTAAACTCGCAAACAGTACAACAATTTCAACGTCTGTATATCCCGCTAAAAACACTTACACCATTGCTCTTCCACCCTATGATATGCTAAGATGAAGGAAGGGCCATCAAAGGACACCCCGGTGATTTTCTCAACTTTACATTACATGGTCTGGACACCAACAATTCTTTTTTTAATTACGGACACCAATTGTGTGTGTCTTTTTAGATAAAGAGTGTTTCAAATTCTTTTTTTTAAAACCATGCTTTTAAATATGTTAAAAAAATGTTCATCTTCAAAAGATGTTTCAGTTCTAATAAAAAGATTAAAAATTTCAATAAAATAATTATTTTATAATAAATAAATATTTGTGTTTTCCAAAAAGTAAAAAATAGAACAGATTACTAGACTGTTCCATGCACCACTACTATTTCATTGATGAAAGATGTTAGGGTGGCTTATTTGCGTCCATGCGTCATACTCCGAAAAGAGATAACATTATAAACTTATACCGATGTTTATCAAAACTGCATATAAGAAATGACACGTACTGTCACACATAGCAGGTTTTACGATTTTTTAGCCCGTTGCAACGCACGGGCATTTGTATACTAGTTTTACTCAAGAAATTAAAGCATCAAATAAGCAAATGACAAATTATTTTTCTTAATTCTCTGCAAAAATTAACGTGCTTAATTGCCGTTGGTACATGACAGGGATGATGCCACCCTTGTAAACGCCGATCTTCTCCCAAGCTGGTTGTGCCATGTCGAAGTGCGGTCGTGGCTGGTTGCACCAGCCGCCGTTGTCGCTTGGAAGGGCGTGGTTGGGTGGACAGAGGTTTGTGGCCGTTATGGTCACCGTCACACCAGGCTTACACCACTGCGGGTCTGCCAGTTCGCGGTCACACGCGACCTTGTAGCACTGCCCACATGCCGCGCCGTCGTTGAACATCACCGTGCTCAGCGCCGCCGTGTGCGTCCCGTACCCCGTCGAGTAGAGGTTGCCGTACCCGCACGCGCCTCCTGCAATGAAAGCCTATACGCTGTGATAATTTGCACAGATTTAGCATGTACTACAAAAGAATTTGTAAGCTGGATCGTCACCCATCGTGCCGGAGGCATCAGCGCCGCCGTAGAACGCCGCATGCGCCCTCGTCCGCGGCCACGGCGAACGCACAGCCCACCGTGAGCAGCACCAGTGCAACACCTCGAGCTGGAGGTGCCCGCGCCATAGTGTATATATCTCGGTCGTCGGATGCCCTCAGGAATCCTGCTGCGTCTGTATGTGTCCTTGATCGCCCTTGGCAAAAATGCAGGTGGATTGGCTTCTAGTTCTAAGCTGATGGGTGATGTTGTAACTGATGCTTGCGGATGTATATATAACCAGGCTTTACTTGGACCGAATGGTGGCTGCAGGATTCAGCAAGGCCATCACGAGGATGACCGAGTGAAGCATGGCGGTGCAGCCGGCCCGCGCGCCAAGACATGTCAGCATAGTTAAAAAAACCAGACCGGTGATCGAACCGGTGACATCGCCGGTTCAGGTTTTTATCGGTCAGGCCGCCTGTTCATCGGCTCATTTGCTGGTTTTTTAAGCCATAAAAATAGGTCAAATATATTATGCTTCTATCCTTTGACGACCAAGTTGGATGGGCAGGTTGCTTGTCTGACCAAATGGTGACGTCGATCTGTTTCCTATTGTCGGTTCTGGTTTCTTTCAGTCCGACCGGCGGTCGGTCCAGTTTTTTAAACTATGCATGCCAGTCTTTGTTTGACATTTTTCAGTGTCTCTCTATCGGAGAGGGCGTTTGCTTGACTTTCTGAATGTGAAAGCGGACCTCGTTTGCTGTGCTCCCATGCCTACGAAAGGACGCCTCCCCTGTTTCTTGATCCTGCACTGCACCTGGTCCTCACTGTCGGTGGATATAACGCAGTTCGTCCGGAAAGAAACCTTGAGTTGTCGTCAAGGCAAATCTACACAATTCCATGGCGGACAGTAGGCGTCAGCCGGGTCGCCGGCCACTGATCGTCCAGCCAGCCCATCTTATAAGCCGTTCGATGCACCCAAGTCTGCTTGTTCAATTCATATTGCTCGTGGGTGCTGGTCACAGGCGTTGCTTTCAGAGCATCTCCAGCCGCGCCCTCAACAGGCCCACCAGGCCACTTTTTCGGCGCCGGTGTCGAAAAAACGGCCCAGTTGCGCCCCCAGGACGCTGAAAATCGCCGGTTCAGATCTTTTTTCCGCCCGGCGGTCACAGACCGAACCCGGCACGCTGAGGAGCAGTTGGGGGCTCCGGCGCTAGGGAAAAGCACGCCTGGCCCACACCGACAGGGGAAAAGTCAAGGTTTTCTTTCCCCGACTCGCCTCGCACCCCCCGTGCCCTTGGCCACCACTAGTTATATCCCGGCGACGGCCGCCGCCCTACTCCGCTAGATAGCCATTCCCCGCCGGAAAATAGCAGCGCTTCGCCGCGGCAGCCCCTCCCACAGCAGCTGGGCGTTTCCGGCCGCTGTTTCCGGCCGCGGAGGCGCGGTTTAACGACGGGTACACGTCCACCGAGCGCAAGGTGTTCGGCGTTTTGCCTGTCTCGGCGATGGACTCAGATGAGGAGGAAGAGCTCGCCGCGCTGCTGGAGGAGGAAGCCGCGGCCGACGTCCAGGAAGAAGAGCATCTCATGGTGCTCGCCGCCCTTGCCCAGCTGCTGGCGAGCAATGAAAAGCCGCGGCGAGGTGGCTCGGCGCCGGGGCGGGTGAAAGCAAAGAACCGGCATCGTCTCCAAGGCTACTGCATGCTCTACTCCGACTACTTCGCCGATACTCCACTTCATGGCGAGAGAACATTTCGGCGCCGTTATCGGATGAGCCGAAAGCTCTTCCTCAGTATTGTGAATTCCATCCGGGAGTTCGACAACTACTTCAAGTGCAAGATGGATTGCACTGGCGCTCTTGGATTCACCTTCATCCAGAAGTGCACGACAGCGATGAGGATGCTTGCATATGGAGCTCCCAGTGATTCACTCGACGACTATAGGCGCATGGCCGAGTCCACTAGCATAGAGTGTTTCTACAAGTTCTGTCGGGCAGTGGTGGCAGTGTTTGGGCCACAATACTTGAGAACACCCAATGCGGAAGACACTGCTCGGATCCTAGCCTAGAATGCAGCAAGAGGATTTCCTGGGATGCTTGGAAGCATCGACTGCATGCATTGGAAATGGAAGAATTTCCCATTTGGTTGGCAGGGGATGTACAAAGGCGCCAAAGGCGGTTGCAGTGTGGTGCTTGAGGCGGTAGCCACACATGACCTTTGGATTTGGCACTCCTTCTTTGGTATGCCAGGAACTCACAATGACATCAACGTGCTGCAGTGCTCTCCTGTTTTTGCCAAGCTCGTTGAGGGCCATTCTCCTCTGGTGAACTTCGAGATCAATGGGCACCAATACAACAAGGGGTACTATCTAGCTGACGGCATCTATCCGAGATGATCGACATTTGTGAAGACGATCTCAAACCCTGTGGCAGGAGGCAAGAACGCCTGGTTTGCGAAGCTTCAGGAGGCTTGCAGGAAGGATGTTGAGCGGGCATTTGGTGTGCTCCAATCTCGATTTGCTGTTGTTCGGTACCCCGCTCAGACCTGGTCCAAAGATCAAATGTGGGAGATTATGACTTGCTGTGTCATCTTGCACAACATGATCATCGAGAGCGAGCAAGAAGACCCAGTGTTTGACACTGAACCATACTACATGCAGGGTCCTCTAGCCGAAGTTGATCACCAGCTACCGGCAACTTGGACTGCCTATCTCAGTATGCGTCAGGAGATCCGAGACCCACAGGTGCATCGTCAACTGCAGAAAGATATGATTGAGCACCTATGGAGGCTCAAGGGGGACGCCGTGTGATGAAATACGAGTTTTTATTTGTTGAACTATATAATTTGTATTGAACTATTTGTTGTTGTACTATTTTGTTGAAATATTTGATTTTTCTTTGATGAAATATGTGATAAGAAATAATTGTGTTGATAATTGAACACCGAGACACGGCGAAACCACGCCGAATATGGGCCTATTCTCGCCCATATGGGCCGTTTATTCGCCGAAATTGGGCTGCAAAGTGGGCCAATTTCGGCGCCTGGGGGCGAGCTGGGGGCGACGACTGGGCGCAAAACCGCCCCAACGCCGATTGTATCGCCGGCTCGCCCCCAAGGGGCGATTTTTATGCGTCTTGGGGGGCCAACAGCTGGAGATGCCCTCACACGTCTGGTTTAGCTAATATCACGTGCAGCGACTCCACAACTCCACGTACCCTAGCTGATCTATGCTCTTCAAGTATCAGCAAGTCATCCATTGCCTTAAATTAAAAAGCAAGTCAGCGACACGAGCGGCGGAGTGGCTGCTGCATACGAGGGTAGAGTGGCAGACGCGCTGCAAAGACACTACGATGATGTCGCGAGGGATGGTCCAAGTGTTTTTTTTGAGAGATAATGGGCAGCCTCATTCATACATTTCAGAACTGTTCAGTACAAACTATATTCCTGATAACTTCAGGAGATACATTAAACCAGCATGACCCTTCATCATGTTCAGCAGACTTTGCTAGAACATGAGCTGCCTCATTACAACTTCGACTAACATGAGTAAAACAACAGGATAAGAACCTTGGAGCCCTACTCTTAATATCAAAAATTACAGCACCTGTGTGAGACCTGTCATCCATTTTACTCTTAATTTTGTTGATCAAACTGGCACAATCTGTCTCCACAAGGATTTTCTGGAAACCGGAATCTTCAGCAAAAAACAACGCATGGCGCATTGCAATAGCTTCACCCAGCTCCGGATTATCAACATAATGAATAAACCCTCTGCTTGCTGCCAGCACCCGACCTAGATGATTTCGGATCACAACACCAATGCCCATGCGTTTAGTCTGGGCAAAAATCGCAGCATCAACATTGACCTTGACCGACTCAGCCGGCGGCGGAGACCACTTCGGGATTGACACCTGGTGCTCACGCCTATTGGAGCCAGCCGACCTGAAATTGTGCAATAAGATGAAATCGACATAAGCTTTGATCTTGCCTGCCACACGTGAAGGATGAGACATTTTTTCACCATTTCTTATGTTGTTCCGGTTCTCCCATATATGCCAAATCGCCACAGCAAGGATCAGTGCATGTAGATCTGAGGCACTAGAAATCCAATCCAGAAGCCATTGTTGTATATGGACAAAGCTTTTCAGTTTTAAAGACAAGTTAAAACACTTTTTAAGCTCAGCCCAGATTTCTTTAACATAGTGGCACAAAAGGAGGCAGTGTTCCAGAGTCTCAAACTTGTTACAATATATGCAATCATACCTTGTTGCAATTGACCGTTTGTGGAGTTGATCACCCGTGGGAAGGCAATTGTGAGCTATTCTCCATAGTACTATCTTCATTTTATCTGGACACTGAATTCTCCACAGATTCTTCCACAACTTCTGCATAACATCTTGATTCGAGGAAGATCCACTGCCAATAGAACTTCGATTGATCCAGAACTGATTTGTTCTTACTAGATTGTAGCCCGACCTCACTGTATAAATTCCATTTTTGGTATATGGCCAGGAAGCAAAGTCGCTGCACCCTTCAGAGCTTAGGGGAATTTTAAGAATTCTTTCTGCAATGTCACGATCAAAGAGTTCTCTAACAGTATCTTCTTTCCAAGTGGAGCCGTTACTAGAGATTAGAGAGCTCACTGTTTGGTTATCTTCCACTGGAATTAATGTTTGCATTGTCCCATGTATGGTGTCTGGTATCCAATTATCCCGGATGATAGAAATTTGTTTTCCGTCTCCAACTCTCCATAACAATCCTCTCCGCAGGAGCTCCTTCCCATACATAATGCTTCTCCATGTGTAAGATGCTGCTCTTGGACATTTTGAGTTCCAAAAGTCTCCATCAGGAAAATATCTCCCTTTCATTACACGGTGACATAGAGAGAGGGGCTCCAATAACAGTCGCCAACATTGCTTAGCAAGCATGGCTTGATTAAATAAGTGCATGTCTCGGAAGCCCATTCCCCCAAGATATTTCGGAGAGGACAACCACTCCCAAGATCTCCAATGTAACTTCTTCCTGCCATCCTCCATACCCCACCAAAAATTTGAGATTGGCCTTCTTAGTTTGTCACAAATATTAACGGGGATCTGAAAACAGTTCATCACATAAGTCGGAATTGCCTGTGCAACTGATTTCAGAAATACTTCCTTTCCAGCCCTTGACAAAGGCCTATCGCTAGCTCCGTTTAGCCTCTTCCATAACCTTCCCGTGAGAAAACTGAAACTGCTCGATGGAGACCGTCCCACACAGGTTGGCATGCCCAAGTAGGTGTCCTGAAGTGTTTCGTTTTGCACTCCTAATTTGGCCTTCACCCTTTCTTTAATTTGAACGTCACATCGAGGGCCAAAATAGATGGAAGATTTATGTAAATTGATTTTCTGACCTGTACCCTCACAGTAAGTATTCAAAACATCTTTGAGGGTATTTGTGCTTTTGTCGTCTCCCTTCACAAAGAAGACACTATCGTCAGCAAATAAGAGATGCGAGATAGGTGGTCCACTTCTACCATTACGAACTCCTTTAAGATCCCCGGAGGATTCCTTCTGTTGCATTAAACATGATAAACCTTCAACACATAACAAAAAAAAAATGGACTAATAGGATCGCCCTGACGAATGCCTCTAGTTGGGATGAAGGATTCAGTTAATTCACCATTAACTTTAACCGCATATTTCCCATAGGTGACACATCTCATAACAATGTTAACCCAAGAGGACTCAAACCCCAACTTCAGAAGAACCCCTTCTAAATATTCCCATTCAATCCTGTCATAGGCTTTTACCATGTCTATTTTAAGAGCAAAAAAAGGAAATTTAGTTTTTTGATTCTTAATGGAGTGGAGACATTCATAAGCAATGAGCACATTATCTGTAATGAATCTCCCGGGGACAAAGGCACTTTGTTGCTCAGAAACAATCTTTGAAAGAAGTGGTTTTAGATGGTTTGCGAGCACCTTTGAAGCGATTTTATAGATTACATTGCATAAGCTAATTGGTCTGAAATTTGATAAGGAATCAGGATTGTTCACCTTGGGTATTAGTACTATAATGGAGTCGCAGAAGCCATCCGGAATATCAGAACCTGTCAAGAAACCCCTCACCGCAGAACATAAATCCTGCTCCAAGAGGTCCCAGTGCCTCTGGTAAAAGATAGCTGGAAATCCATCTGGCCCTGGTGCCTTTGTAGCCCCCATCTGGAATAGAGCATCTTTAATTTCTTCATTAGTGTATTCCCGGGATGGTCCAAGTGTTGCGGCTGTAGTTTGAGGGCAACTCCGATACTACCGCGTGCTGGGAAATGAAAGCCCGGCCGCTTCAAAGATGTTGCGACAATGTCCTTCGACGACCCGTGGCGGGTGCTTCGACAGCCACAGTGGTGTGACTACAGGGTTCGGCTCCTCTACAGTCATGTTATTACTGCACCGGTACAGTTACTTGCACAATCCACTGTTTAATCTCATCGAAAGGCTCTCATTTCTTCTCATCCGTCCCTGTCAAAGCATCGTCTTCTTCCTTCCGCCGACGCCGCCTCCGACCTCCACCTCCTCGATCAACTTGTCGGGCACGCAGGTGCCGTTCCCGCCGGCGGCCAAGCCCGCCTTCATCCACGTGAGAGCTGGTGGCTACAGCATCCGGTGCTGCTTACTTTTCAACAGCGAGCAGCAGATGCCTCATGGAGCTCTCGCCGCCTGATGCAGCAGCTAGTTGTTCTAATTATTACGCCGTAATGGCTAAGTTCAAAGTTGATGCAACATCATAGAGATCCGAATGCCTGACTGTATCTGTACGTGCAGCGTGTAGGCAACTGCAGGCATATGTTTACCCCTAGAAACTCATAGGAGGATGTACTACATAACTAGCTAACCCGTCGAGTACTGATTCGGTCGGTGGTCGGTGAGCGCCGGTGGACAGCAAGAACGGGCGCACCACTAGTGTAACGTTGCCCTCCTGCTGGTAAACCTGAGAATGGTTATTAAAAAACTGGGTGAAACTGTTCGGTTCTTACTTTGGGTTTGATTGGTTCAGGTTTTATTGGGCTAAGGGGCTGTTTGGTTTGTGACTAACTTTGCCAAAGATTGCCACACCTAAGGTTAGGCAAGTTTGACCAACTTAGATGAGTGTTTGGTTCAAGCCACACCTTAGACAAGCCACACTTGGGTCCCACATGGCATACACACAAAAAGTGTGGCAAGATTCCCTTAGGCTTGCCAACTTGTGGCTCTCATTTTGATGAACTAACCTTAGGCAAGTTTGGCAAAAATGTGTGACAAAGTATGGCAATACTAGTCCTAGGACCAAACAACCCCTAAATCTTTTCTAGTTTGGTTTTGGTTTGGGTATGTGAAGAAACCAATTTGGGTATAGTTGGTTATGGGCTTAAACAATTCGGTTATTAACGGCTATAAACTATGGGTTCAAACCGGTTTCTGGACATTGATTGTGTGCAATAAGCAAGGACGCATCGACATCGAGTATCTTTGATCCGCGTACATGCTGCGATGCACTAAGTAATTCTGTATTATGAAAAAACACCACGCATGCAAATCGAATGTGTTTGCTTGTGTTTTAGCTAGCAATTGGTTTTAATACACTTGTCAGTGAGCTTTTCAGTCGTGGGCATTGTCTTTTTGACTCTTGCTGTGTGTTGACCGTATCTCAACGATAACTTTATTCCCAAACTATTGTAGATGCACTTATGCCTTTTCTATGTCATTTGCTTCTTAACATGTCGATTTGTGCAATCATATATATACATTTAAGCAAACTCATAGTTATGTATTGGGTTTAAACCCACGGTTATGTATTGAGTTTAAATTGGTTTGGGTGGAAAAAATAGACGGTTTAGTTTTGGTTGGGCTGAAAATGACATTAAACGGGTATGGTTCAAGTATGATTTTGAGAGATACATATACGAGTATGGTTCAAGTATGGTTTAAATATGAAACTATTCTCAGATTTACCTGCTGGTCAAGGACGGAGGCTTGCTTTTTTGAGCCATGGAGAAGGAGTCTGCGACAACCAGCGCCACGAGCAGCAGGCCGACCCGGAGGCTCCTCCCATCGATCTCTACGAGAAACACGACGACGGCAATGTTCCGGAGCAGCACGAGTGACCTGGACATGGAGGAAGGAAGGTATCGGCCGGACGATGGGACAAGCACGCATGGGCCGCCACACTCTCCTTGAACGACTCAATCGACCGCTGCCATGCCCTCCACGGCTGGTGCCCCAAGAACTACTGGCCACATCAGGCCTCCGATGGCGACGACGGGGACGAAGCAGTGCAGCCCACGAACTAATAGGTTTTTCTTTCCATTGATTAACAAGATTAAGGAGGAGGAAGGAGAACCATCAGATTATAATGGATGGTAGATATTAAAACTACAGTACCCGTACAGTGATAGTTCAACTGCAGAGGAGCTGAACCCGCGACTACGACAACCTGACTGCTTCAATGATGTTGAGACGGCGTGCTTTGATGGCCGCGGCGGCTTCTTCGACAGCTGCAGTGATGCTACTATGGCAACCTAGTTGTTTCGATGATGTTGTGTGGCCTGCTTTGATGCCCGCGGCGGGTGCTTCGACGACTGCAGCGATGCTACGACGGCAACCCAGCTGCTTCAATGATGTTGCAACGGCGTGCATTGATGGTCGCGGCGGCTTCTTCGACTACTGCGGTGATGCTGCAACGCCAACCCGGTTGTTTGGATGATGTTGAGCGGCGTTGTGCTTGCTTCGTGCCACACGTGTGGCCCTTATTTTTCAGGAAAAGATTAGACATTTTGGCCTGTGCAAAAAAAAAAACAAATTTGAACACCAAATGTTACCCCAGATTTTTTTTCACTGATGAAACATTGCTGATTCGTTTCACATGAAAATTGTCAAGCATGCTTGCGATACTAACACGAACATCCACAAAAAACAGAATTATTTGAAAATGGTTTACCACTTTTTTTGCGGTACTGTTCATTCAGGAGCAAATGCTCCCAGGAGCCAAAACACCCCTTCCGTCTAGAATAAACAACAAAAGATCATCAATAACCAACCATGGACTGCAATGTTTTAATTAAAATTCCTAATTAGATCGAATAGTATACCCATCAGTTTTTTTTCCTGAAAACACCGTACAAGTATACACACACACCACCATCACCACCACCATTACCACACACACGTTTGCACTCATCCAGCCTACCGAAGACTTGGCTGGGTGAAGATCAACACGGATGGGGCGACAAACAACGACGCTCATTGTGCTGGAGGAGGTGGTGTAGCTCGATCTCATCTATCCTTTCTGGGAGCTTTGAATAAACCCTTTCCTGGAGTAACTGACCCATTAATCGCTGAAGCATTGGCACTCAGGGAGGGTGTTATCTTTGCCCCACTTCCGTGGTTTTTCATACGTAGTGTTGGAGGTGGATTGCTTAGAGGTGCTGAACCTCTGGTTGTCGCGCAACAATTCTCGCTCAATTGTTGCGTCTATTTTAGATGAAATTGCGGAGAAGTTGACTAGTTTTATCTCTTTTTCTATTAGGCATGTCCCGAGGGATGGCAATTGTTTGGCTGATCTCCGTGCTAAGCAGGCCTGCACCATATCGGTGTCAGACTGTTGGCTAGCGGAGTGCCCTTCTTTTCTTATTAGCTGCCTAAGGGCAGCTTGTAACTGGATGTTATTAAAGCAATAAAGCTCCCCATGTTCTCGGAAAAAAAAGTTTCAAGATTGGAAAAACTCAACACATGTCTCACTATCGGTAAGAATGTTGCCTCATACTAAACGATAGTAATTCGTATTACTAAGATACTAGAGCATCAAACTTGGGATTTATTCATGGTGGGAGGTATAACCACCCTCATATAACAATCCATCCACTAGCTGGCTCTCATCATAATTCAAATTATGAATGTCTGATACTCACGTTTACAAGCACACATTCAAGCTTTTCACAATGTTTTTACAGATATAGTGCACGTCTATTTTAGTTGCTCACTCACATGGGTTGGAGGATGGCGGGGTAACCGGGTAACCAAAGGAAACTAAATGAAATATGCAAGTTAGACACATGTACATGAATACGATAGGGGCGTTCGGACAACAACCTATGTTGTAGCAGAGGGAGAGGGTACGAAACACAAATATATCTCGGATTACATCCTCAAGCCAACGCCAGCGAGGTTTGTAGCCATCGCTTCACAATTACCTCATGGACCGCTCACCATCTCCGTTCTTGTCGTGAGTGAAGGAGGTGTGGACACCCTTTGAGGAAAGGAGATGATGAAGATTAGGAGTTGTCGCCCGGCGAAGTATGGAGGAGGCATCATCCTTGATAATGCTCCAGTGCAAGAAATTCATGTACCATGTATACTAGGGTATAAGTAGTGGATTTCAAAGGTTCACATGCGACACAAGGATCTTGTCACTAAACTCGCCGCTGAGTTGAAGTCGGGACACACCATTTTCCCTGGTTCAGGTCTCAAGGTGGGTAATAACATTACTTTTGTGGATCTCTTATTATCTCATAGCAAGAGTACAAGAGTATGATGGTAGCTAATAGGTTCTAATCCTAGCGGTCTAAACTCCCAGAATCGACATGCATATCTCGCTGCAAATGTCAATGTAGAGCGCTTCGATCTATAGTGATGTTGCCTTGGGTTTTGAGGTTCTCCTTCTGTTGCAGCCTCCAGGCAATTATATAAGCGTCTTGCCATGGGATCCAAATCGAATTTCTACCACCATATCAGTAAGGTATATCCTTCATTCTTTTTTTTGACAGCAACTAAACTTTATTTCTCATATAATAGTCATGTCGTTTACAAGGAAACGAGAAATAAAATCAGGGATAATAGCATCCCAAGAACCAGGAGATCTAGTAAAGGAGTGTCTTGCTAACTTGTCAGCCACTTGATTCACTTCTCTGAAACAATGTTTGAGAGATAACTTTGAGAAATCCAGAGATAGCTGCTTACATTCACAACAACGGCGGCATCAGGTCCAAATATTTATCCATCAAATTAACTGATTCAACTACAAACGAGCTATCTGATTCCACCTCTGCCGAATTGCAACCCATGTTTGGCAGAAGGAACATACCATTTCTGATTGCTCATAGTTTAGCAACATCAACATCGCGGACATGCAGGAAGAACCAGGATGCTGCAACGATGAAATCGCCATGGACATCATGTAGAGCTACACCACTAGCTCCTGACTAAAAACCATAAGAACCAAACAACGAAGGGAAAGAAAATCGCATAATGGAGGGAATATATGTACTTTAAATCTGTCCAAAAATCTAGGAGTCAGGTGTTCTAGTGAGGAAAAGCTGACTAAAAAACGTAAGAACCAAACAACAAAGGGAAAGAAAATCGCAGAAGAGGAGTGCTTCACACAGCAACACTAAAGTGGGCCTGGCCATTATGCGAGCGATGGATACAATTCGTCTACTATGCACACGACTCAAATCGCGAGAGCTATATCTCGCTTGAAGCGCCCTCTGTCACGGTCCGGCCCAGTAGGTCTCTGGCGGAATAGAGAAATACGTGGGAGATCCAGCGATCGAACCCAAGTCGCCTGCATACAGAGTATCGCCTGCTAGCTAGTGGGGCACTACAATGTTTGTGGAAAGTTTGATGGTGCGAACGTTTTGAGGGAAAGGAGCCTGGTATTCCACTAGTTGTTCCCGGGTCCTTTTTTTTGTTTTTCGTTTACTTTTTCACCTTTTTTTCTGATTCTTTCTATATTTTACTGGTTTCTATATTTTTTTCATAGGTTTACTTTATTTCTTTCTCAGTTTTCATTATTTTCTTCTTTTCTTTGTTTTTGGTTTTGTTTCTTTCTTTGTCATTTATCATTGGTTTCTTTGCATCTTTATTGATTTTACTGTTTCTATTCTTTTTGCATTGGTTTCTTCAGTTTTTCATTTTCTTTGTTTTGTTTTCATTTGTTTTTATTGGGTTTCTCCGTTTTTCTTTATTTTTGTCTTCATTTTTCTTTGGACTTAATTATTTCCTTTCTTGGGTTTTTACTTTTCTAACGGGCTTTCACTGTTTTTGTATACACATTCTAGGTATATATCTAATACATTTTTCCAATACATGTTTAAATTTTTTCAAATACAAGTTTCATGTATTTTTTCTATGCACATTGTTTCTTTTAATATTTTTCAAAACAATATTAACATTTTTTAAATATATAGTCTATATATATATCATAAAATTTATGAATGCTTGATTAATATTTTTCAAAAAAAGATTAATATGTTTCTAGTACGTGGTCAACATTTTTTTCTATACACATTTAATATTTTCCCATTGCTTGATTAACATTTTTCAAATACGTGTTCAACATTTTTTCTAAATTCTTGATTAACATTTTTATATACATGATGATATTTTTTCATCATTTTTCAGTACATTTTCAATTTTTTACATCCAAATTTAAGATTTTTTAAATGTTTTCCTAAACTTTTTAAATAGTTATTCAACATTTTTTAAAAGGCTTGATTAACATTTTTCTATACATGAGAAAAAAATCCATCATTTTTTAATACATGATCACCAGTTTTTCTGTACACATTTAACATATTTCAAATGCTTGATTAACATTTTAAAATATTTGCTCGACATTTTTTGAAACGCCTTGATTAATAGTTTTTAAATACATGATCAAAATTTTGATACACAATGTTTTTTGTATACGTGATAAACATCTCTTTATATGCATTTAAATTTTTTCAAATGCTTGATCAATATTTATAAAAATGTTTTTTACAGTGTTTTTTGTAATATTTTTATTGAGAATATTATATAGTATAAACAAAGGTAAAAAAAGCAAAAAACGTAATCGGTAAATGTGAAAAAAAGAGAAATGAAACGACGCTGTCGCAATGCCCCTTGAACGAGGGTTCCTTAGGTCTTGCTACCAGCGAGACACAAGAATGTGCTGACTCAAATAGCGCGGGAGCTATATCTCGCTTAAATCATGATGATAACTCCCCTCGCCCGAAATTTTATGAAGCGCTGCGCGAATGGGCCAGCCAAGTATAACGTCTTCGTTCCTTGGTTCGTTTTTATCGCTGTTTGTTTCATTTTCCCCCTTTCTTTCCTTTTTCGTATTATTTTGTAATTTCCACTATTTTTTAAATTCCTTTTCCAGTTTTCTTTGGGTTTCTTTCTTCATTATACTTCAGTTCTTTTCTTTCTTTCTCGGTTTTCTTGTTTCCTTTTATTTATGTTTCCTTTTTTGCCCTGGCTTTTCTTCAGTTTTTATCAGGTTTTTTCTTCTTTGATTTTCACCGGTTTACTTTGTTTCTTTATTGGCTTTTCATCATTTTTTCCTGGTTTTCACCTTTTTATTTACTTTTTCTTCGGTTTCTTTTTGTATTTTTATTAGTTTTATTTTTTTCATTCTTTCTCGGTTTTACTGTCTTCCGTGCTTTTTGCATGAGTGGTTTCCTTATTTTCTTTTGTTCATATGAAAAAATGTTGACCATGTGTTTCAAAAAAATGTTAAAAGTGTATATAAAAATGTGATATTGTATACTAAAAATGTAGAAAGTGCATTAATGAAAAACAGATATCAAAAACCATATATTCAAAAATTTAAATTAGTATTATAAAAATGTTAAAAATGCATATGAAAATGTTTCTGAAGTGTACAAAAATGTACATTGTATATAAGAAAATATTTATTGCCATTAACAAATGCTCAACACATCATCAACAGTTTTTATACATCTTTAATATGTATTAATATATGATCAAAAAATTTAATACATGGTTAGCATTTTTAAATAGCATAATTAACAATTATTTCATATACATGTATGATTTCTACTTTTACATAAACATTGTACATTTTTCATATACATCTAAAACATGTTTTTGATGTAGTTATAACATTTTCCAAATACATCTGTTTGCTTTCAACATATTTTATATGCATTTGATACCTTTATTTTATATACATTAAATGTTTTGAAATATATGATTTTTTTATAATATCACATATTTTTGGAAACATGTGAACATATTTAAAATGTCACAAACATTATTCTAATATGCTATAAACTTTTTCTTTCTAAATTAAGCTCCATTTGTTTTACATTGTGAAGATTTTTTCAAATTTACTATTTATTTTTACTTGTTTTATGTTTCTAAATATATGTGTTTTACAATACTTTCGAAAATAATAATAATAAATAGAAAAAGAATGAAGGTAAAAACAGGACAAAGGCGAACATGTCTGGAACCTATCTTGGTTGGCTCATTTGCGACGCCCTGACATGAGCGGTTGCTCCAGCTTTCGTCAGGCGATGTAGCCGCACCACTGAAGTAGAGCTTAACAAGATGGGCCAGCACAATACGGGTCCTGGGGAGCAATTTTCAGGAAGGCTTCTATTACTAGCTTTTGTTTTTTTCCCTTTATTTTTTCTATGTGCTTTCTATAGTGATTTTCATTTTTTTTGCAGTTTGCGGTTGTTTTAGTTTGTTTACAGTGTTTAGGCTTATTTTTCCTTTTTAATGTGCTGGTTTCTGTGTTTGTTCGTCGGTTTTCTCCTTTTTTGTTACTTTTTTATTTTATTATTTCAAATAAATGTAAAACAATTTAATGTTGAACATTTTTTTATAGATGCGTAACATATTTTGATATAAACTGACCATTTTTCATAATACTTGATTTATTATTGGTTTCAAAATCATGTTTGGAACATTTGGTTGAATAAATATTAAACATTTTGAAATACACGTTGACCATTTTTATAATTGGCATGAAACTTTTTTTGATGTTACACGGACATTGGTTTTCAATGTATTAACATTGAGATGCTTGAATAATTTTTTGGGAATGTCATGTTTTTTTTAATGGTGGGGAACATTTTGTTATATGACACAAACATTGTTTTTACGTTGTATAACGTTTTTTAGTCTTATAATGTTTTTCTTTTAAATGTCACATACAATTATTTGAAACATGTTAACATTTTATGAATGTCACATATATTTTTTGAATGGTATGAAACATTTTTTTGAACTTACGAAAACATGTTTTTACATGTTATAAACATTTGAAAAATGTCAATTTATTAATGGTACCAATAAAAATTTAACACGTGAGTGAAATTTTCTTTTACATTGTATAAATCTTTTGTTCTTAAAAGCCTCAAACTTTTTTGAAATACGTGAATATTTTTTTAATGTCACAAACAATTTTCAAGTCGCACACACTTTGTTTAAAGGTTGAGTGAACATTTGTTTTAGAGTGAAATCGACATTTCTTTGAATGCACGATGTACTTTTTTAAAATTCAAACATAGTTTCTATACTTTTGAGAAATGTAAATAAAAGGAAAAATAATCAACGCTCGTCCGTGCTTAGCTGCCCCGTTAAGATACCATATCACGTGAACCCGGCATCCATGCATCCCCTCGTCGCCAATCCTTAGATCAAGATCTTGTGCCTGCTGTTAGTTCGGCCTATTTTTGCACAAACACGCCCGCCTCCAGCCAAGTTTGCCCTGTCAATTTTGCAAAATAAACCCCAGCGAGGGCAGCTCTCCCAGTTCACCACTCCCCAATCGTTTCCCAATCTAAGAGTAAGCCCTCGACCTGTATCCCAACGACGGCCACGGCGGCATGCATCTGCCTGATCAATCACGGCCACGGGTAATCGCCACGACGACCATGAAGGAATCCATCTCCCAACTCCCGATCGGCATGGCCAACTCCCGATCAGCATGGTGGACAAGTCCTCCTTGCTAGATATAGCGCAACCAACAACCATGGCGATTTCTGCTGTCATGGACAATGAATCTGCATCAACTTCGATGGCTAGAACCTGCTTGCCCTCGTTCCTCCCTAATTCATCATGTGGGGACCCTGAATTTTCCTCAACATGTACCCATCAGGAAGACCATCTCACTTGCACTGCTGTGGCCACAAAAACCTCTACAACTGCAGACAATGAACTGAATTTAAGTAGGACACATGGAGCGTCAGGTAACAAATAAGAAAGAACTCTAATTGATTTGTGTACGTTGTAATGGATGAAAAATAAGTCTTTTATGAAAATGTCTCTCTGTTATTTTTTATGACTTGTTGCCGTGTTGCATGGAGTATACCAAGTCACAGGAGCATCATTATATAACTACATTATGTATCAGATCACTTTGCTTCAGTCCTTTCCATTAGCATTGTTGGCTGAATACAGATTGGGATGTACTATCTATGCCAATATTGTGTCATTTATCCGGTTAATTTACAAGGCTTATCATGTACATGTGGGTGCACCAATGGGATCAACAAATAGCTGGCAAATGCAATGAGCAGGAAAGGATTTAGTACAAAAGGAGAGGAACAAAGAAGCCAAGGCCAAGGTTGCACGCTTGTGCAAGACATGCAACCAAATAGGTTTTCATGACAGTCGCAATTGTCCAAGCAAAAAAGGTCAAGGAAAAGAAACCATGAGTGTGCAAGACATGCTTCCAAATGGTCAATCATGATAGCCGCAACTCCGTAAAAGACACATGGCTTATTAATTCCATTTTGTTAGTTTTACAGAATTTTTCAATCTATGTAATGGATGAGAAGTTATTTTTATTCTCCAGCTTTTGTCTTATTTCTGTCACATTGGATGTGTGTTTAATTCAATCTATGTAGTGGTCAGAACATGCTTTGTGTCCCAGTTGTGTCTGGTGCTTTCGAAACTTGTTCTTATTTATGTATTGTTCAAGAAAATTTGAGTGGAGACTGAGGCACTAGGTTTCCAAGGAGCAGCAACAGGCTGTTTTATCCATGGATTCATTTGGGCTGCTTGCTACTGTTAGCCTGCATCAAGTCCAGAAATTTTGAAGATACATCGGACTACCATCATTTGAGTTATATTGCATCATGCAGTATGTAAGGGACACCTCAAATGCCAATAGGAACAGGTAATAAGAAATAGATGTGTGTTTCTTCAATTTCCATTTACAACTCTGAAGTTGTACAAGATCACAACTCTGAAGCTGTACACCCAACAATAGTTTGCATTCTACAAGATCACAATCCACATTCAGAAGCTCATTTGCAAGTACTACATGCATACATCGAACAAGAACAAGTAGTACAGGCATTCAGAAGCTCAGTGTGCAAGTAGTACAGGCATGCACAGACTTGGTTGTCATTTTGCTCTCCAAGGGAGTCTGCAGCAAGTCGCAGTACACTCTGTACTCGCTGCCCACGCTAGTCTGCAGCGTGTCAGTAGAAGGTGCAGACGTTACGGCCGTCAGTGGCCTCGGTGGCTGGGCCGGCGACGATGTGGATAACTGCAGAGGTTGGGGCAGGCAGTTGCCTCGACGGTGGGGACCGCCGACGTGCTGGACGAGTGTGGAGTGCAGAGGTTACGGCCGTCTTTGGTGTCGGCGGCTGGGCCGACGACGAGGTGGACGACTCCGGAGGTTGCGGAGGGTGGTTGACTCGGCGGCGGAGACCTTGGGCGTGCTGTACGAGTGCAAACATGGTTCGCCGGCCGGCCGGCGCCTGGACAGGGCGAGCCAGATCGACGGGGCCGTTGGGAGAGCAACATGGGCGGAAGGGATTAGGAACATATTGAGGTTGTGATGTTCTTCATTGTTCAGGGGGCACTTATGCAAATAAGAAATCCGGGGGCAGGCGGTTTAGTGTAAAAATACATTCAGACGAGGAGACACACACGATTTACATTGGATGGTTGAAAAGAAGCGGACACATGGATGCATGATGGATGCTGGATTCACGTGATACGACGCCCGTTAAGAAAGCTCTTGAGGCGAGGGGGTTGCCCATCTCACTGCGGGAGAGCTCCACCCTAGCGCCTTAAGCACCGAGGAGAGTAACCGGCGCACTCATGGGCCGGCCAAGCGAATCACATTGTTCGAGGGCTTGCCGGTTATCCTGGTTCGCTGTGTCACGATTAACCGGCGGCAGTTGAACGGCCCACTGTTGACCGATTGACCGTTCACCGTCTTCGTTTTGAGAAAAAGCATGTCTTCTTTAAGATCAATGTAGATGCGGCGATTAACAGAAGACATGCTGCAGGAGCAGTTGCAGCAGTTTGCAGGGATCATCAGGGCTTGTTTTTGGGTGCATCCGTTTTTACTCTAACGGGAATTGAGGACCCTACAACTCTGGATGCAATTGCAGTCCGGGAGTCGCTAGCATTGGTTGAAGATCTTTATGAGGGTAGGATTTTTGTATCTTCCGATTGTAAGGTGGTTATCGAGGATATCAACAAGGGCAGCGCAACTACTTATGGTGCTGTTATTCGTGAGATTAAAGACCACTCTAAAACTTTTACTTTGTGTTCTTTCAATCACGAATTTAGGAGCTCGAATTTCGAGGCTCACAACTTAGCGAAGCATGCTTTTTCACTTGAGATTGGCCGCCGTGTGTGGTTAGGCAATCCGGGTGACCTTTCTTTCGTCCCTGTAAACATTGTGACGACATAATAAAAAGCTTCGCGAGGTTGTCTCAAAAAAAAGAGAAAATCATGTTTATAAAAGGTATAAAAAATTCACAAAGAACAAAATTTTTCACCGAATTCAAAGAAACTTCGTAATTTTCAAAGAAAAATCACGAGTATGTAAATATTTTGTAGTTTTTTGAATAAATGTTCGCCAAATTGAAAAAAAATCATTAATTTGAAATAAGGCTCGTTGGTTTCCAGAAATTCATCGATCTTGGGATAAAATTTCATGCAATTTTAAAACAATGTTTATCGGTTTTGGGAAAAAGTTCACAAATTCGAGAAAAGTTCATTGATTTTGGGAAAAAATTCATGATATCGGAAAAAAATTCATGATGTTTTTAAAAAAATCACGAATTTGGTAGGAAGTTCACTGATTTTGAACAAAAGATTAATGTATTTGAAAAAACAATTCAAGGATTTAAAAACAAGTTTACAAATTTGAAAAAAGATTATGTGTTTCGACAAAAAAGTTCATGATTTTGATTTTTTTTTCATGAATTAAAAAAACTTCGCGCATATTGAAAAGAAAAAGATAGAAAGAGAAAAAAGAAAAAAACAAAGAAAAAATAGAAGTTTTTTGTAAGGTTTAGGATTACATTAAGAAAGAAGTGCCTAGACACAACAAGTGAGGTCTCCCCGTTGGTTATCGCGTTTTGTATTGAATCTCATAGTTTAGGCTTCGGGTCTCACATTCCCCATTTTCTCAAGGTAAAGAAAAAAAAAGGTAAATGAGCTGAGCCCGTGCCAGAAGGGTGTGTGCGTCAGAAGGGCTTGCTTAGATACTTAATTACATATGCAACTAATTAGGCCCATTTAAATAGAATTTTTCACACCGTATCAATTTGGAAACTGAGTCATTAATGCAAATAATTGATTAGACAGACAAGTAATTATGCCTATTGAAAATGTCAGATGGAATATTTCTTTCTTTCCGATATAGCTTCCTTTGTTTCTGCTCTAATGATGTTAGATGACTACCATTAGGTTCTAGTATCGCAAGCTGGGAGCTTGGTTTACTTAGGTAGCAACCTTTTCCTGTGTATTTGTTTTATTTTCACATTTGGAATGTTTGGTCACCTGATATATTACTGTATTATATTTCAATGTCATTATATAATCCAGGTAGATTAACGGGTATATGCTTAATTCCTGGTTTTGTTGTAATAGTTAGATCTTGTTGTTTTGATTTGTTCCACTAAGTTTGACACATGTTGACCATGGCTAGTGAGCAATAGGGGCGATCAATATTTAATTGGTTTAGACATTTAGATATAACCCAAACATCTACTACAGATTAATTGACATTTTTGTAATAAAAAACTGATGTGCATGTACATTTAGTACAAATCTGATGTGCGTGTACATTTTTGAAAAATCCTAAATGTCACTAAATATTTATCAATGCACTACTTGTTTTTTAGTCCTTGATGCACCATGTTTTGGAATGTCTCAGGTCGCCGATTGTTTATCAACCCCATTACACAATGTCCTCAGTTTGGAATCTTTATGACTTTGAGAACCTTCCAGTCTTTGATTTGCGGTCTTCTTCATCACTGTTCTTTATTCCATGAATTTTGATTCATTCATTTCCTTTCATCCCTTAGTTTTTGATTCTTCATCAAGATGCATAACACGACTTGTGCTCCCTGTCCCAAATTTTTTATGCTGGTTTACAATGACTTCATCAGAAATCAGCGCTTGCTTTGAATTTTTCTACTGGAAAACAATAAAAAGAATGTATTAGTCACTAACTTAAATGTCTATAGCAATTATTGAGGCCTGATACTTATATTATGAAAGAACAGGAAAATACACCAAGAAAGCTTACATACTTATCCTATTCAATTCCTGAATTTGCTTGTGCTCGTACTTATGTTGATCTTCGAATAATCTTGGTTCCTCTGATTTCTGAATGCTCAACATCAGCATTGTTTTCCGGTATTATATCAATGCTGCCACATCTCTATCCTGAATGCCCTTATTCCCAATTCTTCATCAGAATAAAATGCAACATGTGTTCCCATCCTAGTCTTTTTGGTTTCCTGCACAATTATCTTATTGTCAGCAACATGCTTATACGAAAACATTTTTTTGTTAATTAACACAAAAGAATAATTATATAATGTGGCATGTGGTAGATAGTGAACAATATAGAGCATCCTATACACAATAATCTTGGTAACTATACATGAGGTATTGGCATCTACCAATTGCTGTGCACATATTTTCTGTATTTGTTTGTCCTCTATTGATGTCACAATCATCCATATCTATCCATAATATTGCAGATTTCTTAATCATATTTTTACTCTTCCTAAAACATGGTGCAGATTGTTGTTGCACCCAAATCACATGTAACGGTGCAAATTACATGGTTCTTTTTTAGGCAGTGTTAATATGGAGAGACCATATGAATTCATAATTTCAACAAATATAGTTCTACCAGATAAGTAAATCGTCTAGCATCTTTGCTCGAAAGAACATCAATGCTAGAAAATGTGCATCTTTGTTTGGCTATCCCAATTTTTTTAGACATTTTATATCGTGAAATTTCATCATGTGAAAAAAATACCAGTATGTTGTCACCTTCAAATGGATGGAAATTCCACAAAGATGTAACCAAAAATTTGATACCATGTAAACGGAAGCTTGGTAGACCAATGGCCATATCTTGCTAACCAATGTTTCATTACCTTGCTATGAAGCAAATACAATGCATTATGATAGACAAAGAAGCCTATAAATTCATAATAGCTTCTATAAGTCCTAATTTCCTATTTAATCAATTTCCTTGCTAATTGAATCAAGCATATCAGGTGCCATTGCTTTCGAAGCAAAGAAAAAAATAAAACATAACTTCAATACATATGAAAGGAATACAAAGCCGAGTACAAAACTTTGATTAACTCTTGGTTTCCGTGTAGTATGTAAACAATGTGAACTGCGTACTCTACTAATGTGATTGAAAAAACAGTATAACAAATCGCTAGAAAAAAATATTTCATTGCTTTCAGGGTTAATGGCATGCTAAAGCCTAATTACCTTTCCAGGAATCCTTCGCATCGAGTATATCGCAGACCATTGTTTTCAACCAAAGACTGCAAAAAAGAAATAATGTAGAACTTGAATATAACAAATTAAAGGAATACAAAAAGATTAATCGCTATGGACACAAAATTCTGAAGATTAGTACTTGTTTACCCTCTAGGGTATTAGAGTTAATCCCGCGTCCGCCGTGTATGCATGTGTATCCTACATGGATGCGCATGCCAGGTTTGTATTAAGTCAAGCCAAGTAATATATATACATGTATGTAAATAACACCTCATATGTAATGGATAGTGGGATCAATAGAAAGAAATCAAATAGGACTCACATGGTCCTGTGGCCATCAATTCGCTGTGTGCTCCTGTGTCGTGTGCGTGCGTGTTTCTAGTCGAAATTTTCCTGTTCCTCTGTACGTACTGTCGTACACGCATCAAGGCAGCGGCTCTACGTATGTGAGCTAGCTTCGTACGTGTGACTTCGACGGAATCTATCCACCTGCCTATCTAACTTTGCACGTACATGCGCTACTCTACTGTCAATTGATTTATTGTTCTAAAACTAATTTAGGGAAGCAGCTATCAAATTAAGGATTTAATTCAAAAAAAGAGAGTAACACTATGATCAAGTCAGTTCTTCGTGCAATAAGTAAGCAACATGTTTCATCTAACCAGCGGAACAAATAATTGCTAAAAAATATTGGGTGGGAGGACGATTCGCTAACCTGCCCAATGACAGCAACCGACCAGAGACAAACTTCATGCAGAGTGGGAGAATCTTGAGCAGCGATGATGGGCATTGTTCGTGTGCTCCGACCTGATCTCAATAAAGCATCCAAAATTTATACGTGAGAAGATTCAGGATCCAATTCGTGGAGACGACAAAAATTGATTCCGCTCTAAACCTGCAAGAAAACAAATCTAGAATAAATAGTGTGAAAAAAATATGGATCTAATACATTAGGAAAAACTCCTTGAAGACATGGAATCCATCCTACGATTTTGTTCTCCTGTGAGGGCGAGGTAGATAATGGAGAGGAAGAGATTGTGGATGGATTTGTCTTCCATCTAGGGAGAGAGAGATAATGAAGAAGAATAGATCGTGGAGAGAGAGAGAGAGAGAGAGAGAGAGAGAGAGAGAGAGAGAGAGAGAGAGAGAGAGAGAGATGGAGAGGCGAGGCGGCGGTGGAGGGGGATCGAGAGAGAAGAGGCGAGAGTAGGCGGAGGGAGAGCATCGCTCGATGACGCAATGAGTTTTTTTTACATAGCTGAATCCTTTTTTTTCTTTTACAAAAGTGCGTGGACAGTTTTTTTTAACATGCGGGCAGGTTTTGCATCTAGATTGAATCTCATCCCATGATTGTTGTGGACTCTTTATTTCGTTCAGATAGATGTGAGAGATTAAGAGCGTTGGGTTCTGGGAGAGATGAGAGATATATGTGAGTTTTTTTAGTTCAATGAATCAATCTACACCGTAATAATTCGGGCCCACCAGATTAACGGTTCGTAAAATCTAATTAACATGAGAATTTTTAGGAAGTGCCTAATTAGTATAGGTATATAGATAGATAGATAGATAGATAGATAGATATAGATAGATAGATAGATACGATAGATTCTTTTGATTGTTTTTTTTGAAAGGTGCTCTAGATTGCTTTTTTACAACAAACGTTATGTTGGTTTTTTCTTTGATTGCAAGGCTTATATGGGTGGATCTACACCGTTATAATTCGGGCCCAGTAGATGAACGGCCAGTAATTTCTAATTAATGTGGTAATTTCTGGGGAGTCCAAAATTAGTATAGGTATAGATAGATAGATAGATAGATAGATAGATAGATATAGATAGATAGATAGATACGATAGATTCTTTTGATTGTTTTTTTTGAAAGGTGCTCTAGATTGCTTTTTTACAGCAAATGTTATGTTGGTTTTTTCTTTGATTGCAAGGCTTATATGGGTGGATCTACACCGTTATAATTCGGGCCCAGTAGATGAACGGCCAGCAATTTCTAATTAATGTGGTAATTTCCGGGGAGTCCAAAATTAGTATAGGTATAGATAGATTGATACTTAGAGGTAGAGATTTTTTCCAATTAAGCAGATAATTAAATAATTTGGTGATAGTTAATTAGGCATGCAAAGAATTAGGCATGCAGTTAATTATTTGTCCAATTAATTAAGCAGACATTTAATCGTGTCAAATCATTTTGAAAGCACTCGCAGGGCAAGGACGGTCAACAAGCTCTTAGCGACGTGGCCGAGCACCGCTTGCCAACATGGACAACAACCACCATCCGCTCGTGACATGGGTGACCAAGTGTTAACCAAGATGGATGATGACCATGCTCTGCAGGATGTCCACACACTGGTGGTTGCCGAAACATTCGCGGTCGATGACATCACGACACTATACTAGCCAGGTGGTTTATGCTATAGTAGAAAGGAAGAGTGTTTCAAGAATAAGAAGGAAAACGAACTAAAATGACCATGTGGTCTATGGTGTTGGAGAAGAAAAGAGTAGTGTTCCAGAAAATAAAGCGACAAAAGAAAGAAATAGTATTATAGGAAATAAGTAGGAACAATAACTAAAGCTGGTGAGGAAGGAGGAAGAAGAAGATGAGGCGTTGCTGACGAACGCACTGATGTTGATGTGGTACTGGTTGGTGCCAACGAAACGGGTTGATGAAAAGGCTATGAGTAGAAGATGTAGGGGAGGACGAGGAAGAGAAGAACGACAAGTATCCCTCCTAGCAAGGAGTGATGTGTGGGCTGGAGGTGATCTTATTGGTGTCTGGAAATATGTTCCGATTGTCAGTCGCCTCCCACGTCAGTGTGTATGTGTTTTTTCTTCTGTTTCACCAGTTGCAGAATTCAAGGGACATATGACGTCGTTTCATCATTGACATTGACATGTTGAACTGAAGGCGTTGCAAACTTAAAATAGATACGAGATATGCGAAATGGGAGAAAAATATTGACACCAATTGCGATACAATTAGAAACCCTTAAAACAAATTATTTTACTGTGTGTTTTTGCAAAGTTGAATGGATCTTTGAGAATGATCTCTATAGTTGTTTGTTATTTTGTGGCAATAGTATGGGTTAGTTCAACCCATTTTATTATATTTGAAATATGAAAAATTTCGTCCTTATTGCAACACATGACGAAGGTGGGGTGGGTGTCACTCTGTTTTAAAGGAGAGGGTACCAATGAGAAATGTCTCACTACGGCGGGAAACCAAGTAGGAAGGGAAGTCGACAGGAGAAGAGAAAGGTGCGTGTAGGGTGGGGTTTTTGTGTTGGACCCGGATATTGAAGATAACATAACAGATAGTCCGGACAATGATATTTTCCTCCACATACGATTTGAATTTGGGACGATTGAATTTTATAATCATTTGTTTGATTTATTTAATATGCACTATTGCACGTAGCAATGCACGTGTGTTCTAGCAGGGACCGGGGAAGAGCTATACTCCCAATAGGAGCTCCCGTCTTGGGCATTTCGTATTCGACGCATATGTGTGAAATAGTGTACTAATGCTACACGTCGCCCATGTAGGTTTTGTATCCAAAATCTAAAAAGTGACCGTGCGCTAATTGATGAGAATGCTTTTTAGCCATGCATGACTTGTTTTTTTATCTGCTAGTACATGTCGTTATCAGTATTTAATGTAGTTATACTAGTTAATCTGATTTGAAAGAAATAGCTTCACGTACAATTATTTTGGTTTTCTGAATTTTTAAAAAGCCATATCTTTCAAACCGCGCGTCGGAATTCAGATCCGTCTTCACTGTTGAATTCTTTGTGATAAGATCTTTGAAACTAGATCCCGCATGAGTATGTTTCGACGGGTTTTTTTGATGCCAACTTTTACGCTATATTGTGCAATTTCAGTACTGCTTTGTGCAACTTTAATACTGCATGGTGCAATTTTTTTCAAACCCAGTATTTTGGAGCTGCATTCACAATAGTTGTAGTTGCACACATAGTAGTCCTAGTTTTTTTTGCGAAACACATAGTAGTCCTAGTTGGCACATGTACGGCCACAGAGTTGCACAATCGGGTCCGCATAGTCGCATATGAATTGTCATATCTTGTAATGTAATCTAGTTGCACACACATTGATGTTTAGTTGGCATGTAACGTAGTCTAGTTGCACACACATTGATATTTAGTTGGCAGGACACTAGTTGCACACACATAGGCTCAGTTGGCTTGTAATTTAATTTAATTGCACACATATTGATGTTTTAGTTAGCAGGACACTAGTTGCACACACATATGCGCAATTGACGTGGCAATGTAATCTAATTGCACACAAATTGATATTTAGTTGGCAGGACTAGTTACACACATATATGCTCAGTTGGCGTGGCAATGTAGTCTGGTTGCACACGCATTGATGTTTAGTTGATAGGACTATTGACACACACATATACTCAGTTGGCGCGGCAATGTAGTCTAGTTGCACACACATTGATGTCTAGCCTGCTTCAGGACTATTGGCACGCGCATATGCTTAGTTGGCGCTGCATGTACTCTAGTTGCACACATATTGATATTTAGTTGGCAGGAAGACTAGTTCATCGAAACATCCCCATATGGGATTTACTTTTGAACAACACGTCGCGAAGGTTCCAACGGTGAAAACGGATCTTAATTCCGAAGTGTGATCTAAAAGTTATGATTTTTTAAAAATTTGAAAACCTAAAATAAATACGTTCATATCTGTTCACATGTTTGCTGTTGTAGTATTTTTTATCAATTGAAAAGGACAAACTATTATCTTTTATGGATTAGAGACTAAAATTGTTTGTTTTAGACCGGCCGCTCGGCACGACTAGCGAGCAGCCGGCCGCTCGCTAGATCGGTCCGGTTTTGTATGGGCCGGCCTCGCCCAGTCTCAGATTTACGGAAGTTTATGTCCTGTTTTTTCTCCTACCCAAGTTCTGTTTTGGGATGCTTGGATTGGTGTTTCTTCTATTTTCGGTCGGATTTACTCATCTTATGTTTTTTTGTTTTACTTTTTCTCATTTTGTTTTTTCATTCTTTTTTCAATTTTTTATTAAAAAATTCCCATTTGGAATTCTTGGTGTTATTTTGAAATTGTAATATTTTTTCAAATTCAGGAACTTCTTTTTATTTCATGAACTATTACAAATTCATGATTCTAATTTTTAAATTCACATTTTTTTCAAATTCATAACTTTTTAAAAGAAGAGCAGTTGCTGGTTTCTCTAAAGCAGCCAGAAAACGAAAGCGAGTGTATCGAGAATAGAGGGTAAATGGGCTGGTAGTTCATTAAGATCGTTGGGAGTTTAGAGTTTTGTCTTTATAAATAAAATGGGGCACCTATATACCAAGTGTTATGATTCTCGCATTTAGCATATGCAGGGTGTGTTTTTTCCGTGCTCAAGTTTGTCCTACCAAAATTTTGATTGATATTTTTCTTCCCATGTGTTGACCAACATTGCGTAATAAAATGTACTAGAGTTACTGATGAAGCATTGCCGTTCCAAAAAATTGTCAACCATTCAAATGAGGACCAATATTTTGTTCACCCCCGAAAAATTGGTAAGGTAGTATTCGCTAGCAATCTAAACATACCCACATTATTTGACAGACTGAACTCGGCCGAGTGAACGAACAACCTCAATTTCAGTTACAACAAGAGGCCACACATGCTCATCAGTTATGACTCATTTGTTTTGTTCATGCCTTTATTTTTTCATATCCATTGGTTTTCTCCGTTCATCTATTTTGTTGTACCCATGTGTAAAAGACCGTATTTGTAGAGAGAGAGAGAGAGAGAGAGAGAGAGAGAGAGAGAGAGAGAGAGAGAGAGAAGCGGTGCTGGGTGTGGCTCTGAGGCATTTGTAGTGTGAGCTAGGCGCAGCTATGGGGCCTCAGAGAGACCATCAAACATGTACTCCCTCTGTCGTTATCTTATATTATGGGTCGGAGGGAGTACATATTAAGTTGCTTGTTATTATTATTTACGGGAACAAATATATCCTTATTTGTTACAACTTACAAGAAATGATGTTGTGCCTCTAAAAATGGTTCTGGTCACTTTATTTTAGGTCAAGACTCAAAAACACAACATAACATCCATACGAACATGAGGTTAAGACAAGATGAAGTAGGCCCTAATTTGGTGATTTTTGATACTGAAGAATCGTTTCGATGAAAGTAAATAAAATAGACTTCAAGTCATACTGAAACAACAACAATCTCTTGGTTCACATACCATTAGCCTCCTATATATACAACCAAAGTACTACTCCCTCTGTTCTTAAATATCTGTCTTTCTAGATATTTCAACAAGTGACTACATACGAAATAAAATGAGTGAATCTACATTCTAAAATATGTCTACATACATCCGGATGTGGTAGCCATTTGAAATGTCTAGAAAGACAATTATTTAAGAACGAAGGGAGTATATGTTTACAAATAGTTACTTCTCACATATAATTTTGGGCACAACGGATGCGTGAAAACAAGTGTAACCACAATTCCAGCGTCCTTAATTATTCAAGGGCATAGAAAGTTCTTTTCCTCTCAGCATTCAACCGCTCAATCTCGTTCCTTTCCCAAACTCCATTACCCGATCTCATGAGTTTTGTTATTTGTCTATCTATTTTTTTCACCTGTGGAGAAAAATGCATGTCACGGAGACATAATTAACTACATCCACAGAAAATAAGACAAGGTTAGACTTAGAAGCATACTGACCTTTCGATGCGGCCATCTTTGTACCCCGACCCTGCGGCAGATTCCTTTCAGAACGGTGGTACAGATATCGAGCTTTTCGGCTGCCTCGACGATGGGGAGGTGAAAGTAGGGTGCGATGTCATGGAACTGCATCTTCCTGGTTCTCTCCCTCTAGCATATATGCATCCAAATTCCCAATAGTGTTACAATGGTATTGGTACGTACATACACTAGAGTCTATTTTCCTTAATTCTTGACACATATAGTGTCAGCGACATACCTGTAAGGCAAGTACGCTCCTGCCTGCGACTACCGGCTGGAAGGGTTGTGGCTGAACTTGCAACTCCATGGTATTACTCGGTGGAGATGGAGATGGCCCTACATATATACACGCCAGACGGCCGGTCATGGTTGATTTTTTGTACTAGAACCGAATCGAAATCCTTTGCAAAAGCAAACCTGCAGGTTCTGGCTCTGTGTTTCTCTGCATCGCAGGCTGGACGGCGGCAGCAAAGACGTCGACGGTGGGTTGCCCATGGCCACCATTTCTCGCCGCTGTTCCTTCATCGTCGTGGTCGCCATCGTTGCCCTGCACGCATCGGTTCATGGTCGTGCAGAGGACGTCGAGGAACAATGAGAGCGAGTCACGCACGACGGCGTAGTTGCCGGCGGCTTGCCGCAGCGCGTAGTCCGTCAGGAAGTGCCCCACCCACTCGTAGTCCCGGTCTCTGAAACTGCGTGATCAGATTGCACCACGCAAACGCAAATTTAGTCTGCGGAAATATAATATTCTGTAAATTGATGTTGAACGGTATGTAGTACTTACTCAATGTGCGATCGAGGCGCTATTCTCGGAGCCAAACCCTCGGAGTTGGTACAACGATCTAGCGTTGCATGGTTGAAGAAGCCGGGCGCGCCATGGATTGAGAGCTTTGTCAACTCCGGCCCTAGAAATTCGTAGGCACATGTAAACTTAAGATCAGATTCATACTCTAAAGGCTTTACTAGTATTATGATATAAATCATTCTCCAACCGTTGGAATGCATCACTTCTCGTAGCACATGGCAGCCGCTGCAATCCAACACACCCGCTGCAGTGGAGGACGTCGATGGGTCACTGTGGACTGGAAATTCGTTAGGCTGAGCGACACCTGGAGTGCCGTCGCCGGTGGAGTTGTTGCGAAGACCGTCGCCGGAGAAACTGTGGCTGCACGCAGGCTGGTCCGCGTGGTGCATCTGTGCGGGCAGGGGAATTGGGGCGGTGTCAGGGTCGGGGAAGTCGTCAAGCAATTGCAGCACGTCGTCGAAGTTGTCCTGCAATGGCAAGGAGTCGTCGTCGAGCCCTAGTCCATCGGCCCCATCGCCGGTCGCCATCAGCATATATTGACTTCAGGATCGGAGGGCTAGATGATGTAGTTCGATCGAGTTCGCTTGCCGTTGGGGAGGAGCCCGAAGGAAGGAAAGAGTGGAGGGGGAGTAACATGGCGCGCGGGAGAAGAGAAATCGCACGGGATTTTGGACGACCGGCGGTTGGCGCGCACGCACGACGGTTACCTTTGTCGTTCGTTCCTCGGCGTTTTCCTTTCCGGAGAGTAAGTGACGTTTTCTTTTCTTTTTAAATGCCACACTATTATTATTTTTTGAACAAAGTCACTCAAACACACGTCTCAAAGAAAAAAAAAGTCAATCAAATACACGAGCATACATTCACCCTTGTAAACACACGCGCGTACACCCTACCCCTATGAGCACCGCCGAGAGACCAAGTTGGTATATCATCTTAAGGTTGACGAAGTCATCACATGCGCCTCGTAGTCGAGGAAAATGTCTTCTTCCATTGAACGAACATCGCCGAAAAGCCTGAAATAAATTCAGAAAAATGCGAGCACTAATGCCAAATCTAGTACCTGAACTTTGGTGGACTGATGATACCACTGTCCTCCTAACCATCCAACTACATGTTGATTCGCTGAATGCCACACTATATTAATATAAACTTAGTAAATTACAACATATGTGGCATCTCCGTGGAGAAATCAAAAGAGAAGCACACTACGGCCCTCCCCATCCCATCGTGACAACTCTAACATCTTGGTAACCCTATCCTGACACCGCAAATCACCACCGCGACGATAGCAATTGCGATGCCATGTCGACAACCTCCGGTTGTCGAGTGAATAAAAAACTATCGTCGCCGCCGTGTCAACCGCTCAACATCCATCGAACCCCACGGGGGAATGAACCCTACAAAAAACAGAGGAGAGGGGGTGGTAGAGCAGTATACGCCTTAGCCCAATGCTAGAGCCAATGAACTTGATTCCGAGCGGTCAAAGACGCTCGAATCGCCAGCGCAAACAAAAAAACCATATTGAATTACCTGCGGGGCACCCGCAAAAAAAGAATTACCTGCGGGGAGGAGCGTGAGTCATTCAGCCGTCAACTAGCGCAAACAATTTCTGCGCTTCACATGGCGATCCTGCCGCCAAGATCCGTGCGATGCATCCGAGGGCGCAGAGCGCGTTCACACAAGATCAGTATAGAACTGATGTCAGTTCTATAGTGTTCAGGACATCACTCACTCAACTTTCCTTAGCTAGCAGCGCCCAGTTGCTTGGGACAAACAATTGACGTTTTTACTTGACAATATACATTAGCAGAAAAAAACATCCACACCGACAAGATTTAGAACCAGTAGGATTAATTTAGGACACGAGACAAATTCTATGGTCAGAAAATTTGTGTACAGCCGAACAGATAGCACTGCATTTCCATACACCACCCAGACAATCGAACATTCGATTCCCTTCGGTATTATCGTAAGTAAACACCAACCTCATATTGTTCGGGAAAAAAACACTGACCTCATACAACCTGAGAGAGGAATCACGAAGTTCCTGGCATGCCTAGATTTTTCATAGCAAGGAAGGATGCATTTCAAAGCTTCATCACATGCTATCACATTATGTTCAATCAGGACAACAACGACAAAGAAGGTAACGCAAACTGTGTGTAATGCAAACAATACAAAGAAGGTAACTGCAGCTCCCTCCACATTTTCACATCCAGGCTTGGGACCGGCAAAGGCAATGTTAAACCACAACAATACAAAACACAAATTATACAACAACATCAATCATTCAAGCAAAGCATACATGACACACAATCAAGCAAATGCAATATCAATGCAGCTCCCTCCACATTTTCACATCTGGGCTTGGGACCGGCAAAGGCAGTGTTACACCACAACAAACAAAACATACAACACCAATCATTCAAGCAAAGCATTCAGGACACACCATCAAGCAAAGCATTCATGACGCACCATCAAGCAAAGCATTCAGGACACACCATCAAGCAAAGCATTCATGACACACCATCAAGCAAAGCATCCAAGACACACCATCAAGCAAAGCATACATCACACACCATCAAGCAAATGCAATACTAATTCAAACACATACACACAATCGGTCACACAGAGAGTCACAGTCACAAACAGATTCAATCACACACACACAAAGTAGCAGTCACACAGAGTCAGTCACACATACACAGTCAGTCACACACACAAGAGATAGAAAGGGCACAAACAGAAAGCTAATACTACAAGCAAGACCCATAATGTAAGTTGTTTGGCATGCAGTACCTTCCAGGAATAACTTTTGCTATTTCTGCTCATTTATTCCCAAATACCTAATGGCATTAATCAGTGCATGTTCCTCAGTAGTCCAAGCATCCTTCCATATGTTTGGTTTTCAGATGATTATGCCACCTAAGATGTTTTGAATGAATTCAAAAATCAGCTTCATATTAACAACTATGATGTTTTGAATGAATTCAAAAATCAGCTTCATATTAACAACTACATCACCTAGACCAAATGTGTTTCCCCCGATAGCAGCCACAACTTGATTGAAGAATAGAGCAACCGTCTGCAGAAAGAAGAACAAAATAGTTAGCATAGACTGCGAATAGAGAAAGAGACGCCAAGAAATAACAAGTTACTCAAGGCAATTACCTATTCATTAGCAATCGGAGGAAGTCCACCAAAGTAAACACGCCGAGAATGCCGAGTAACCTAAGAAAATAGTAGTCAGACATATGCATCCGGAACAAGAAAAATCTCAAGCACAAAGGAAAAAATCGAGCATACCTACTGTGTCGTGGCAGTGGCTGCATAGCAAGTGGATCGATGCAAAGGAAAGAAAGAATTAGAAAGTAATAACAAAACATTGAATAATAAAGAAGCATAATAGATCACAGGTGGGTTCATTCTGCCATCACCAAATAAACTGCAAATCAGAGTGAATCTGGTCGCGTTGTGATGACAGAATGGACTATCCATGATTTGACTACTAGCTACACTGAATCATAAAAGGAGCACAATAGTCACCTGTCCTAGAGCGGATAAATTGAACATGTTCGGGAGCATGTTCGAAAACATCCCAGGATCAGCAGCAGGAAGTTCTGGTAGCTGACCTGCAATGCATCGACAGAGAATTGTTACCAGTGTGTTTACCTTGCACATAGGGGGAAAATGCATTTCAGCAAACCATATAAAAATAAAACAATCAAAATAAATAACTTGCAATGCGACCATTTTGTTAGTCCATACTTGTTTACAAGGTCAATAATTTTGTCATCTTCCTGTAGAAAAAATATCATAAATATAACTATAAAATGTGCAAAATCTTTTTTTTTCTCGAGCAAAGTCAGGAGTGCAATGACAAACCTCTTGAGTCCAAGGACCTTTGATGAGTTCAGTGTTAAAGAACCTTCTGCCATGGATGTATACATTGCACCTCTGTCCTATCCGGAAATAATTCAGCTGCGTAGGTAGATACTGACACAATATGTGAGCTCACCACACTTTCATATATAGAACAACATCCAAAGAAGCATGGTATTACTAGCTAAAATGTGGGATATGCATAAATATTGTGTACAAACTTGAAAGGAGTTAAATTCGAGAGGGGTTACCATACAAACACAGACCATGTTATGAGTGATCCACGGCTTCAGTTCAAACACAAGAAGCACAACATAAGAACCATAACTAATCAAATTAGCCATCATGAAAACCTCCATCCACCCTGGATTCTACATATACATCATTGTGAGCACAAACATCATACTTGTGGCAGGTAAATATACAGCAATGCATTGAAGAGTGTCCAAAGGGCAATGATACTACCAACTACAGAGGTATGTAGGTCATTAAATTACATGCCCATGACCTTATAGAAATTTCCATGCATAGGTAGTTATGGAGTGCTTGCACAATGACACGCAGTCACAGTCAACACACATACACACATACACACAGTCACAATCAATACATAGTCATAAAATGACACACAGTCACAGTCAACACACACACACACAATGGAGCACTTGCACACAAGAAACAGACAAAGAAACACACACAATCAGTCACACACACAATCAGTCACACACACAAACAGTCAGTCACACACAGTCACAGAGACACAATGTCAGACACAGACACAATCAGTCACACATACAAACAGTCAGTCACACACAGTCACATAGACACACACAAGAAACAGAGATAGATAGGATGAAACTAATCAAAGACATGTGAAAAAATAAACTATTTGTTCAAGCTTCCCGTTCAGAACCTTCAACTCTGCATTATTTTAGTTCTTCAATTCCAAACCTCTCTCTGCATTACCCAACTACAAGCCAGGAGGCCACTACTGTTATATAAACAAAGACAAGTGTAAGAGAGCCAGAGAGCAAATTAGGAGGTACCTTTTCTTTATCACCAAATTTCAGAGTCTGCACGTACCAAAATTGTATTTTGTGTCATAAGATGAACCTAAAGAACTCATCAGGAAAATACTCAAATTAACAGATCAAGTGAATCATGGAGAACATCATGTAGAATAGTACTCCAACAAATCCAAAGCAATTCAAGTATATATGTAGATAATCAGAGCTCATGTACATGCAAACCTTTCCCTCCCATAAGGTTATAAATTTGCAAGCTGAAGATCAAAATTCGATTACCTTAGTTGGTAAAACAGAAAGCGATAGGAACCCTGAGCAGTCCTTGGCATACTATCAGCATACTATCAGAATTATCGGTCCTGGAAAGAGCAACATACTATCAACATGAATACATAATCTTGTGAAGTGAACAAGGAAAACATGGCTAAATAAGTGTTTTGGGACTACAGACAACAACATCACAAAATGTAGAAAACATAAATATACCTGTGCTGTAAGCAAACCCCGCCCATCAGTGTCCTTAGCAACACAAGGAAGAGCAAATGTGACATTTGTCTATATCCTACCTGAAATACTTAGAAAAGCATTATTCCAGTGAATGGACAGCAGTAATACAAAAAAGAATATGATATCCACATAAGACATAACGTATCACAAAAAATGTATTGTCAAACACCACGGTATACATGATTATTATGATAAGAAAAAAAAGGAACAAAAACAGGGAAAAGGGTGCTGTGATGACTGAGTGAGATAAACAGGGAAAAGGGCTTGGGATGCATTGGATGCCAAACCGGCCACGCAAAGGAGTGGAAGCCAAGCAAGTGAGTGTTACAAGAATCAAACTTTTCTGCTCAGCCTATCATCATCTATCAGTAGGAGAGAAAAGCCTGACTAGTGCACGTCTCTGGATCCCTGCCTGCTCAAAACGGCCTACATGGTTTGCATCCTTGAACACATCCCCACATATGGGGAGACGACATTGGAACACAAGAAAAGCATGAACAAGAAACCAATTGGACAAACCATATAAGCATAGTAACACAATCAGAATCACCCCATCCAATCAGTCAAACACAATCACACATAGATAATGGAGCACTTGCACACATGAAGCAGACAAAGAAACATACATAGATAGGGGCACATCACACACACAGTCAGGCACACACAATGGATTGCTTGCACACAAGAAACACACAAAGAAACATACATAGATAAGGGTACAGACAGAAAGCTAATACATGCAAGGCCGAAGTAAACTCAGAAAGTTATAAAGAAGTTCCAGAAACTGAATGAGTAAACTGATTTCTGTAGAGGGGTGAGGGTAATTCAGATCTTCATTCCTGAAAACAGGAAGCTAGTTAGATCATCATCACTACGGCACTACCCACAAGTTTGCAGGCACACAGAGACCTGCTTATTCTTGTCACAAAGTCTAGGCAAAGCAAGAAAAGCATTATTTCAGTGACTGGACATCAGTAATTGATATCATATCTCATGCATAATAGAGTCAGTGAACCTCAAAAGGGAACAAAGAACAGTAGAAATGTATTGTTAAACACCACGGTAAATGATTATGGTAAGAAAAATTGACAGCGTGAATGTTCATGCACACGCAAAAGAGATACCACTTGCAAACAAAACCTACGTGCGTTGAACATAAATTAAATTACAAAATTAGCAGATTTACACTATATTAGGCAACAACCAGGTTATAAACAAGCATAGCATAAAATCTATATGCAATCCAAATCCTAATCACGCCCAGGCTTCCCAAGTGTATGGCTTACATAGCGACAAATACAGAAGTCAACATTCTTGATATTTTAACCAGAGTGGGTACAAACTTTGCTCCATAAAATTTAACAGGACAAACAAAAGGGACATGAAAAAAGTGAGCAGCATTGACAAAAAACATGTGATGATCATGCTTTCACAGATAAATAAACTCTGGAGTTATGCTCACAGCGGAATCATATATGCCCAGGTGTGCAATGACACGATTATGGAGTTATGCTATGCAGTCTAGAAGACTAGCGGCACCTCATCTAGTACTCCTATATGAAAATGGAAATAGCAACACGAGGAATAAAAGAAGGAAACCTTGTCCTACAGTAGCAGCAACATGTGTTCAATTAGTCAAGCAGCAAGCCACATGATTTGCACTCTTTTAAAACTTTCTGCTATGCCTGCCTGCTCGAAATAGCACCCCTGAACACACATCAACATATATGGGAACATAAACAGGGCATGATAGGAAGTAACCAACCATTTGAATTGAAAAGAACAGAAATTAACACCCATCAGAACAAAACCACCCCTGCATCTAGCCCGACGAAAGTGAAACAAGCTAGCTGGTACAATTAGAATCGACATAGGAACCGGAGCATCTAGGCTAACACGAACAAGCTAGCCGTTTGAGATCAGACAACAACCGACGAACAACACAGGGGCCTAGGAACCGGTCTGAACTAGCACGACGAACTGACAACTGCTCTCCACCTCTCCACCTCCGACCGTAATCTGATTTCAAAACTAAGACCCGACCGCTCCTGTAACACTTGCTCTGACACGAACACGAAGAAACGCAGGATACAAAGCGTCTCTCAGACAACATAAGCACACACACAAATTTCTGAATCGCATAGACCCTCGAGGAGACGGACAAGAACATGCGAGCGCATCGGGGCAACGACGAGGATGAGCAAAACAAAAACGGTCGACGGCGAGGACGAGCAGGACCAAATCAGAAGCGACTCTAAACTGACGACGGCGGGGACGAGTAGAACCAAATCAGAAGCGAGCGACTCTAAACCGACGACGGCGGGGACGCGCAAAATCAACTCGGGAGCGGTTCTAAACTGACGAACTGAGCACGAGCAAACTCAAATCGGTCGCGGTCCTAAACGGACGACGGCGAGAACGAGCAAAATCAAATCAGGCGGGGTTCTCTAGCTATCTAAACCGGCGACGGCGAGCAAAATCAAATCCGGGCGCGGCTCTGAATGGGCAAATCGACCGGGGATGAGCAAAATCGAATCCGCACGCGATTCTAGACGGGAAAATCGACCGAGGAGGGCGAGCAAGATGAAACCTGGCTCGAAGAGGGCAGACGCGCGGCCCGGACGAAGGGCGGAGGAGCAGCGGACCGGCTGGAGCGCGGTGGGGAGGTCGGAGGAGAGAGGCACGGCCCGGACGAAGGGCGGAGGAGCAGCGGACCGACCGGAGCGCGGCGGAGAGGTCGGAGGAGAGAGGCACGACCCGGACGAAGATGAGGAGGAGGAGCAGACCGGGCAGAGCGCGGCGAGGAGGCGAGAGGCACGGCGCGGAGGAAGAGAGGAGGAGGAGGAGCGGGCTGGCCAAAGGGCGCGGCTTTATAGCCGGGGCAGAGGCGCTGGTGGCAGCCGAAGGCTCGTCCTTGGCCGAGGTGCGCGTGGCGTGGTGGCGGAAATAAAAGGAAAGTGGAGCTGTGGGTTCATGATGGATGGAAGGATCCGGAGCGGGCAGGGGCAGGGGTAGGCATTAATGCGAGGTCGGCTGCTGTGCGGTGCTTCCCTCTCGAATTGGGGGCGGACATGGGAATTTCTTACCGTTGCGATGCCCATCCACACCGTGTCTTGGAATTTTTTTCTAATATTCTCAAAAGGAAATTGTTTTTTTAGTAGTACAGGTCATGGCATACCATACCATATTAGGCCATATCAAACGCTGTCCATAATCCGACGGCCAGCTGAGGCACGCAGAGTGAAAGTGTGGTCGCTGATGAGCAAGAGTAGAACATGGGACACCTATCGGCTCATGGGACTCGAGGCCTCGCCGCCTCCCATGCCCTACTGCTCCTCGTCGGAGTCTGTAGCATGTCCGTCACCAGTTCATGTGAGATCGATGATGGACATGGACGGACATGCCTTGTCGTGGAATCGGCACCCTTGAAACTTCATTGGCGGCGCAAAAGGTGCGCAACTGCCGACATTCTCATCCGCGATCGCCTCCGCGTCCGACTGTGACGCGACCGCGTTGTAGGCGGCATGAGCAAGCGCAGCCTTGTACAACACCCTTTGCTCAGTGACAAAGTTGGGTTTCTCCGCGGCCTTGGCCGCCTCCTCCGCCTCCATGTCGGACTGTGTTGCAGGCGGCATGAGTGTGCACGGCCTTGTACAACACCCTTTGCTCAATGAAGTTGGGGTTCTCCGCGGCCTTGGCCGCCTCGGCCTCCTCGCTCACGAAGCTGGCCGTAGATTTGGCCTTTTGTCAGCCCATGCTACTGGAGGAGGGAAAAGTTGTACCATGTTCCTCTTGTGCCTGCCAGAACTCTGACATCGACTGTGGCGCCGGCTGTCGCTCCGCCATGGCATCCTTGAAGTGCACCTACGCATGCTCCATGATCAAGACGGCATGGAACAGGGCTGGCAGGGGCGCCGACTCATCGTCGGAGGCTATCTCCATCATTGGGTCATCGTCAAAGACCTCCGAGGAGTAGGCCGGTAGGCCGACCTCTATCCGCCTCACACGGCAACTCTGTCAGCTGGCCGCAAGGGTGGCCATCTCGTGCTTATGCTCTATCGAGAGGCTCTCCAACAATGCACTAGAGCTCGCGGGCATGGCGGAGGTGGTCCACAGAGGAGGATGTGAAATGGACGTGGTGTGGTGTGGTTTGGGCCGAGTGTGACTTGGTGTAAATGGCAGACACCGGCCAGGCCAAGCAGTGACGGCGTGTGTCAATGCGGGCGCCAGAGTTGGCTTCGCGGCCGGTGTGCCTGTATAATGACGGTAGGCAAACAGACGACAACCTGCTGCAAGTGGTAGATATCCATCCTATCCCGTTCAGTAATATCTCTACGACATTAAACAGGTGTGGACATCGGACGCGACGCAAGCAGTGCTCTCGACCGATGCGTCACTTCAACGTCGGGATAAATGAGAGGTCATGTTCGCTCTAGGCCGGCATGAATGCAGCGCTTGTGCTATGGAGTGTCTTGAGCAATGGCAACCGCTTCATGCGGAAGAGATTTCCGGGTCGGTCCGGGGTCTCCTTTGTGAAGGAAATGTGTCCTAGAGGCAATAATAAAGTTGTTATTTATATTTCCTTATATGATGATTAATGTTTATTATTCATGCTAGAATTGTATTAACTGGAAACATTAGTACATGTGTGAATACATAGACAAACAAAGTGTCCCTAGTATGCCTCTACTAGACTAGCTCGTTAATCAAAGATGGTTAAGTTTCCTAGCCATAGACATGTGTTGTCATTTGATGAATGAGATCACATCATTAGAGAATGATGTGATGGACTAGACCCATCCGTTAGCTTAGCACTATGATTGTTTAGTTTATTGCTATTGCTTTCTTCATGACTTATACATGTTCCTATGACTATGAGATTATGGAACTCGCGAACACCGGAGGAACACCGTGTGTGCTATCAAACGTCACAACGTAACTGAGTGATTACAAAGATGCTCTACAGGTGTCTCCAATGGTGTTTGTTGAGTTGGCATAGATCGAGATTAGGATTTGTCACTCCGTGTATCGGAGAGGTATCTCTGGGCCCTCTCGGTAATGCACATCACTATGAGCTTTGCAAGCAATGTGATTAAAGAGTTAGTTGCGGGATGATGCATTACAGAAGGAGTAAAGAGACTTGCCGGCAACGAGATTGAACTAGGTATGATGATAACGACGATCGAATCTCGGGCCAGTAACATACCGATGACAAAGGGAACAATGTATGTTGTTATGCGGTTTGACCGATAAAGATCTTCATAGAATATGTGGGAGCCAATATGAGCATCCAAGTTCCGCTCACTAGTGCAGAACCGGGCTATAACACCAGTTCGTAAGGCCCTTTAGTGCCGGTTTGGTAACCGGCACTAAAGTGTGGGGACTAAAGGTCCCCCCCTCTAGTACCGGTTCCGCACGAACCGGTGCTAAAGGGAAACCACGTGGCACGAGCCAGCTTCGGGGGCAGGGAGCCCTTTAGTACCGGTTGGTGACACCAACCGGTATTAAAAGGTTGGGGGTTTTTGGGTTTATGATTTCTTTTTCATTTAATTTTGTGTTTTCCATTTAGTTCTTTTTCGTTTGCTGGTATTTTACGATACTGCATATTGTACACGTTATGCATATATATAAATAGAATTTCTAGTAGAACCGATCATATATATATATATACATATATATATATATACATGTGTGTATGTGTGAATTAATGGTGGTTGTGAGACATTCGATGATATATATATATACAATTAGCTAGCTATATACAATTTCTCCTAATTGGTGCCTTCGGAGCCAGTGGCATTAGCCTAATTGGTGCCTTCGGAGCATGATGAAAATTGGAAGTGGTTCATGGGGGCGGTAGCGGGTAATAGTATTCTCCGTTCATATCTATGACCTGGTCGAGCAAAAATCCCGCTATTTCCTCTTGAATTGCTTGTATGCGCTCCGTTGGTAGGAGCTTCTCCCGCACCTCTCTAAACTGTTAAGAAGGAGATCAATATGCATGTGTATTAGTTGTGTGACTAGATATCGATAATGGTGTAAAAATTGTGAATAGTGTTCTGACAAACGTACCCAGTCTTGTCTTTGAGATCTGCTCCTTTCGGACGCCATCATGCGAATGTTCTCGCAAACGTAGTATCCACACAGATCATTCCCCGACGCCTGCTTCAGGGCCTTTATGAGAATGGAATTTGATCAGATAATAATTAATCAAGAATGATAATTAAAGAGATGATAGCTAGCTAGCTAGTACTACTTAATTACTTACCTTGGGTTGATACCATTTCAGCTTTTGTTTCCATTAGCCTGGAGTGACGTTGATGAACTTTGCCCAAGCCCTGCCCGCCGACAAAGAAAATGAATAAAGAGGTTATTAAATAGTTGTTATCAGGAAATGACGAACTAATTAAATATGCCGAGATATAGTTAATAATGATTGAAATTACCTGTCGACTATCCCCTTCATGATGGTGTAGTCACTTTCTTTCTTAAGTAGTGAGTCCGGTACTTCAACTGTTCCTTCATCAACTTTAATGATCAACAAGATCCAGTGAAAACTGCATGCACACACGTTTGTATGTCTTAATTAAGCGGGCATATATATGTAAGCAAAAACATGTACCTAGCTAGTAAGCAAAAACAGAATTTGTAGTACAAGACAGTGTGACTCATAGGAAATTGTAAGGAAGTAGTATATCTTCATTGTATTTGAGGAGCTTGAAGAACTCTAGCATGCTTTCCTGTACACTTGCTCGATAATATATATCTAATTTCCATGTGTATTCATTAATGGTATTTGGGTCAATGAATCCAATGCCATAGCGTGCACCTTTTTTCATTTCATACATCTTCATCCTGCATAATACCACAGAAAAGAATATAGTGAGGATAATTACAGGTAATGATTGATCAAAATGATCACTACAGCTAGCTTGAGACTTAAATTACAGAAAGAAATCACTTACAGACAATAGCAACTGACGATAGATTTGTCGAGTGCGTCTTGATTGTATAACTGAAATAGTTCTGAATACTCAACGGACACAGCTTTCTCATGGAAGTAATGATCCTTCTTGACATTCACCATGAGGGACTCTCGATTGGAAATCTTGGTAATGTTAATGTACCATTGATGCAATTCATACATTCTCGTTGGGAGCTTTTTGACCTCGTCTGGCTCGACCAAAGGTTGGCCCCGAACATATTTCCGTTTTATTTCCTCCTCTCTAAGCGGAGACATGGGCTCAATATCGAGGAGTTGTCCAACAGTGATCTTGAGCATTTCAGCCTGCTCAATATGCTGGTCGGTTATTACCACATCGCCCAGCTGGGGAACATTAACGGTTTGCCCACAATAATATTGGGCGCGCGTACTCTCATTTGTTGTTGGCACAACAAGCGGGGGGATTGATTGCGCCGCCTGTTCTCCCAGCCGAGGAACGATTTTACCGCATTTTTGCCAGCTGATTTGCTCGAGCTCGAGCTCGCCTCATTCTGTAGACGTGCTCGATTTAACTTCCTAAGGTGGCGCTCATAGTCTGTGTCAACAGGCTTGGGAGCTGGTGCTCTAGCCATACGAATGAAGTGGTCAATGTTTTCCTCAGGCACTTTCACCATTAGCGGCGGTGGCGGTTTCGGTGCAAAATGGGCTTCCACATGGGCCTTCACTATGGCTGCGTTTTCCTCCTCGGACTTGTCGTAAGGCCTCTAAGGAAGAGGCGCGAGGCTTGGACCATATTGTAATCGCTTGCCTCCGCTTATACCTCCCGTACTACCTCGACTTGTACCGCTACGCACCATAGCTGCGGCGGCTCTCTTCCGTGATTGCTGAGGCGGTGGAGATGGCTAACGTGGCTGAGTTGGAGGAGGAGGAGTGGCCTGAAGCTGTGCCGGACTTGGAGGAGGAGTGGTCTGAAGTTGTGCCGGACTTGGAGGAGGAGTGGTCTGACGCTGTGTCGGACTTGGAGGAGGAGTGGCCTGACGCTTTGCAGGACTTGGAGGAGGAGGAGTGGCCTGACGCGTTGGTGGACTTGGAGGAGCGGGAGTCTGCTGACTCGGTGGCGGACTTCGATGAGGAGTCGGCTGACACGGTGTCGGTGGCCTTCGAAAGATGATGTAATCCTTTCTCCATAGGATGATACGATGTTTGGCCTCTCCCAGTGCGTGCTCCTCGCCACCTCCAGGAATGTCAAGCTCTAACCCCGAATATTGGTCCACCACCTCATCAACCAAGACACGAGCATAGCCCGCTGGAATCGGATTGCAATGGAAGGTTGCCTCGGGGGGATTTGTAAAAGCAACGGCGTCCGCCACCTTCATGGATATGTTCTTCATTTTGAAGTGTAGCTCGCAGTTAGTGTTCTCCATGATGTCATCCACGGGGTATCTATCTAGCATTGCGTCGCCCGGGGCGGAACCCACGCTGCTTCCCGGCATGGATGGGACGGTTGTCGGTGTCAAAACCGACAGATCTCGGGTAGGGGGTCCTGAACTGTGCGTCTAGGCCGGATGGTAACAGGAGGCAGGGGACACGATGTTTTACCCAGGTTCAGGCCCTCTTGATGGAGGTAAAACCCTACGTCCTGCTTGATTAAATATTGATGATAGGTACACGAGATGAAGTCTTCAATCTTGTATCTTCATAGTCTAATAGTCCGGCTAATGGAGATAGTCCGGCTGTCTGGAGACCCCCTAATCTAGGACTCCCTCAGTAGCCCCTAAACCAGGCTTCAATGACGATGAGTCCGGCGTGCAATATTGTCTTCGGCATTGCAAGGTGGGTTCCTTCTCCGAATACATCACAGAAGAATTTGAATACGAGGATAGTGTCCGACCCTGCAAAATAAGTTCCACATTCCACCGTAGAGAGAATAATATTTTCACAGATCTAATTTGCTGCCTTGTTTTGGCAGCATGACATTACGTCATGGCCCGGTGATTATTCGAACCGTTTCTTTTAACCATCCCCGCACATAACGCGAGGTAGTTTTTCGACACGTCTTGTCAAAGCAGAGATCGTGTCCCCTTATTACGGGATTCTCATCAATACGGGCGTGGGTAACCCAACCGCGCCATCAATTGCGGTGCTTGGGGGATAAGCGAGTTTTACCAGGCAAGTGGGGACGCCTAGTTTCGTCCGCCCATATAAAGGGATAAGGATTCACCTTTCTATCCACACCTTCTTCCTCCCTTACCCATCCGTTTTCGCACACTCGAGCTCTAGCGCCCAAGTCCGTCCTTCCCACCTCGACCTTCTCCAATTATGTCCGGAGAGGGAGGCAGGTGGATGGTCTCCTCCGTCACGGAGGGAGACATCAAGAAGCTGCGCGTGGCCGGATACCTAGCCGCGAACATCGCGCATCGGCTGCCCGCCGCGGGGCAGATCGTCCCTACCCCGGAACCTCACGAGAGGGTAGTTTTCCTTCACCACTTCCTCCGCGGACTAGGGTTTCCCCTCCATCCATTCATTCGTGGTCTCATGTTCTACTACGGGCTGGACTTTCATGATCTGGCCCCGAACTTCATCCTCAACATTTCGGCATTCATCATCGTGTGTGAGGCTTTCCTCCGCATCCGGCCCCACTTCGGCATGTGGTTAAAGACCTTCAATATCAAGCCGAAGGTGGTACGAGGCCAACAAGCAGAATGCGGCGGAGCCATGGTGGGCAAGATGCCCAACGTCATATGGCTCGAAGGCTCCTTCGTGGATACAATAAAGGGGTGGCAGTCGGCGTGGTTCTACATCATTGAGCCGCGTGACGCCAAATGGGCGGCAGCCCCCGAGTTTCGATCCGGATTCCCTACACGGCTCACTTCCTGGAAGGAGAAGGGCCTGTCATGGGGTTCATCGGTGGAGCTGGACGGACTCCAGAAATGTATCCAGAATATGGCAAGCAAGAAGCTCAAGCTTGTCAACATAGTCCAAGTTATGCTCATCCGCCGGATCCTCCCGTGTCAACAACGGGATTTTACCTTATGGGAGTTCGACCCGGCCCAACACCAGACTCTGAGCGAGCTCTTTGATATGACGCACAAGGACGTCTGGAAGGTGCTGTTCAAGGGCGCCGAGGTCCCTCCTTCTCTCGCCGAGGATCATGGACTAAGCGCAAAGCGGTTAGCGCGTTCGGTGAGTTCAATACGTCCCGTAAGACATTTATCTTCCCTAGCTTAATTATGCGCGGGGTCTGATCTCCAGGCTTTCGATATGACTGGGTGGCGATGTCGGGGCAGATCGACTGTCCGGCCCATTTGCCCGAGGACATTGCGAGCGCTCTCCTGATGGAGATGCTGGCTTCGGCTCCTTACAAGGTGCCGGAGAAGACCAAGAAGGACAAGGGAGCCCGAAAGAGTTCCCGACGCCAGGTGTTATCGGACTCATCGTCCGATAACTCTGCGGCACACTCTTCCCCCGAAGACGAGGAGGAAGAAGAAGATGCCCCCCTCTAGGCGGGGGAGGCAAGAAAAGGAAGGCCGCCCCAACTAGGGAGGCCGAAGGGTCCAAGAAGGGGAGGACTCTCCTTCCGGACAGTTCCACCGCCGCCGAGGAGGGCGAAGACGAGTGGTTACCCTAGGCCAAGCCCCCGGGGAGATCGTAAGTATTCGGATACCAGAGTAACTCATAGCATTCCTTTGTCGCACTGCTTTCCCTAACGCCGAACATGATTATGCAGGCCGCCGCGAACCAGCATCGATATATCATCGGACGGCTCCTTGGGCTTGTCGGATGTCACAACCCTAGAGTTTGCTTGTAACTAGTGGCATTGCATCCATGCATCATGTTTAAATTTCATGAAACTTGAAATGGGGATTGTTTAAACCCTAGCATCAAAGGAATTCACTAGGTTCTACTAAAATATTCTCAGTGAATCCAAATGGCTTTCAAAAATGTTCATCATTTCTGGAAAATGCTGGAAGCAATAACCAGAGGTGTTGCACATTTTTCCATGACATATTTGGGCTCCGAATTAAATCATATAGTATTTGGGTATATAAATACTATTAAATATTTTAAATGCTCAAATAATCATAAACTAAAATGTTTACTGTCGGTTATATTCCAAACAGTGGCATTGAGCAGTTTCATGATTTTTGGATCTGTTTAGGTATTTTTAGAAAAGCCACAAACCTATAGAAAAATATAAAACAAAACCAGAATAAAGAAAGGGAGAGAAACTTACCTGGCAGCCCACTGGCCGGCCCAGCACTGTGCTGGCCCATGCCAGCCAGCTGCTTCCCCTTGCCAGAGTAGGCAGGGAGGTGAGCATGGCGCGCCCGAGCTCGCCACGCACCACCCAGCCTCTCTACATCGCCCTGGTCGCCGTTGCGCCGCGTGGATCGTCTCCTAGTTGTCGCCCCGACCTCACCGACACCCCATTCGCCCCCTACGCCTCTCCTCGCTCTCTCCCACCATGGCCGATGCCGCCGCAGCCGCACTGCCGACGTAGTCGCGCCCAATGTCGCCTCCTCGTTGCCCCGCCGTGTCCAACAGCCTCACCGTTGTCCACTACATCGAGAAGACCGAGCCCCGAGCGCTCGCACGCGCTGGAGACATTGCTTCGTCCTCGCCTTCATCGCCGTCGTCGGAGATCCCCTTCGCCGTCACACTCGCTCTAGCTCATCCCCGACCTCGCCGACTAGCCTTCTGTGACCACCGTGAGCTCCTGCATCTCTCCATCCTCCCCGTTCTCGCCTTCGTTCGCTGCAACGACTACAATGAGCTCAACCGCACGCGCCGCCGCCGAGCTCGTCGCCGACGTGTCTCCGGCCACGCAATCGCCTCGCCACCCTGCCTGTTAGCCTCACCACATCATGTAGATCACGTAGGAGCTGGCCCCGTTCTTCCAGAGACACCGCAACGACGAGTTCGGCCTCGCCCGAACTCTGGCAGCCGCAAGGCTCGTCGCCGGCGTCGATTCCGGCTGTCCCAGGCCCGACAACGACCACCACTCAACGCACCGTCACGCCAGCTTTCCAGAGAGCCCAGCCAAGCTTCGAACGAAGCACCACAGCTCGACTCCGAGCACCTCCGCCGCGCCTGGCCATCGCCGGCGAAGCCGACATGGCGATGTCATTAGCCTCTAATGACGCCTTAACTAACACCCTATTGCACTGCCGTGTGGCCCGGTGCCAAAATTAATTAGTTTAATTTCTGTTTAGATTAGTGCTAATCTTGCGGACCCCACGTGTCAGCTTTGACTTTGGTCAAGTCAACATTGACCGGTCCCACCTGTCATCCACCCAAACCAGCCTGAGACACTGACGTATGGGTCCCACAGGTCAGGTTTGACCTGGCCGGCCCAGTTGACCAGCTGACGTCACAATGACGCAGTGCTGACGCAATAACTCATATTCTGGATTTAACTTAATTCAGGAAATTCCAGAAAATGCCCAAAACTTCTAAAATTCATAGAAAATCAACCGTAGCTCCAAATCAAATAATTTATATATGAAAAATGATCAGAAAAATCCAAAGAATCTGATTATGGCATTATCATGCATGTTTGAACAACTTATGCCTGCTGATCAGGTCAAATCAAATAAGTGGCATTTAAATAATCACATATGGAGTTGAATTTGAATCTTTGGTTCAAACCAACTCCATTTAATCTGGTTTTAGTTGCATTAGCTCAAATCACAGCCTATTGACATGTCATGATCATGCATCATAATGTGCATTGCATTGATTGTATTCTTTTTGTGTTTGCCGGTGTTTGTCCCCTCTTGATAGACGTGGTTCCGACGATGAGTTCGATGACACTGATGAAGAGATATACTATCTTCGGAAGTGCCAGGCAAGCAAAACCCCCCTTGTTCATTCCGATACAATCCCACTCTCTCACTCCTGCTCTCTTTTACTACATTAGGACAACAATGATTCATCTGTTACTTGCTGCGGTAGTTGAACCCCTTATCCTCTGCATGACCTGTCATTGCCACAGTAAATAGATGAAACCCACTAGCATGAGTAGGAGTTGTTTGAGCCCTGATGTGCCTACTCATTCATGCTTGTTTGTCATGCCTGCTATTGCTTAGAGTTGTGTCAGGTCTGATTCATCGGGGATGAATTGGAAAGTTGTGAACATGTCCTACTGTGTGTGAGCTAAGTGTGTTGAACACGATTTGGTAAAGGTATCGATGAGAGGCCATGTAGGAGTACATGGTGGGTTGTTTCATTGGAACCATCCTTAAGCACCGAGATCTGTATGTGTGATTTAAGAACCAGTTACTACCATGCATTGGGATCCTTAATTGATCCTCTCGGCTTCTTAACCACCCTAGTCCTCTGTCCAGGAGTTGCAACTAGTTTCTGGTGTTTGTAGGTTATGTGTTGGCGGCCGTGCGTAGCGCTGACCCCAGGGGTGGGCTATGATGCGGTAGATATACCGTGGCCGGGCATGCCGGGCGCCCGTTTGGTGTCTCGGAACCCTGTACACATCGTTCGGGGCTGTATGTGGAAACCTCGGCCGGACTCCCCGCGGATGGAACTTGGATAGGCAATAAACCTAGACTAGAGACTTGAGTGTTTAGGTAGGCCGTGGCCGACACCCTCGTTGGGCTTCCGCTTGAAGGTTGCCGAGTACATGTCGTGTAAACGGCGGTAAGTGGTGAGAGCATGTGTGAAGAAGTACACCCCTGTAGGGTTAACATCATCTATTTGAATAGACGTGTTCGCGGTAAAGGACTGCTTGGTTGCCTATACAGTTCATAGACAAGTGAAAGTGGATACTCTAAAATGCGCAAGATAAGCGTGAGTGCTATGGATGGCCTTCTCGTAGGGAGACGAGAGCGAATCCATAGTGGTGTATTGAATGGAGAATATGTGGACTCGTGTGCGCCACCTCAAAAGAGTTGCTTGCAGTCGTAGTTCAGGTTAGCCACTGAGTCAAAGCTAGCTTGCTGCAGTTAAACTCCACCACCCCCTTTATTGATACCGATGCATATGTAGATAGCTCTGATGTAAGTCTTGCTGGGTACATTTGTACTCACGTTTGCCTATTTTATGTTTTGCAGAGAGACGTCAGTCTCGCTAGTAGTACCGTGTGGACTTCGACGTTTAGCTTGATACCTCAGCTACGATCTTGTGTCCTCGGCATGATCTGGTAGATAGTCAGGCTTCTTAGCCTTTTTCATTTGTAGATGTCTGTACTCAGACATGTTAAGCTTCCGCATGTGCTTTGATTTGTATGCTATGATTGTTGGGTCATGAGACCCATGTTTGTAATATCTCGCTCCTCGGAGCCTAATGAATAAATACTTGAGTTGTAGAGTTATGTTGTGATGCCATGTTATATTTACACATATCGAGCATATTGTGTGTATGATTGAAATGCTTGGTATGTGTGGGATCCGACAATCTAGTTGTTTATCCTTGGCAGCCTCCCTTATGGGGAAATGTAGTATGGTGCTTCCATGAGCCATAGTAGTCCGCTACAGCCCGGTTCATCGGAGTCCTGCTAGCCCAACACTACTGCTCAAGACTCTTGACTGGCCGGCATGTGTTTCACTTCGTTCGTGTCTGTCCCTTCGGGGAAATGTCACGCGGTGACATCCGGAGTCCTGCCTAGCCTGCTACAGCCCGATTTACCGGAGTCCTGTTAGCCCAGTGCTACAGCCCGGATTCACACGCTGCTGACCGACATGCTCGAAGTTGATTCATGTATGCCTGTCTCCATGGGTTAGTGCCGCTTTGGGTTCACGACTAGCCATGTCGGCCCGGGTTCTCTGTCATATGGATGCTAGCGACACTATCATATATGTGAGCCAAAAGGCGCAAACGGTCCCGGGCCATGGTAAGGCGACACCTGTGGGAATACCGTGCATGAGGCCGCAAAGTGATATGAGGTGTTACCGGCTAGATCGATGTGACTTGGAATCAGGGTCCTGACATCGGACATGGATAGCGATCTAGTCCCGACCGCCACCTCCCCTCATCCTGCTGACGATGCCGAGGTGCTGTCTCAAGAGGCACCGGGTCGAGGGGAAACAGTCCTGGAGGCGCCTCAAGGCGAACTTCCGGACTCCAGGAGCCGCGTGGACGGGGCCCCCGAGAGCTCCGAGTTTGGCCCTCAGCCGAACACCGCGCCGGACCCTCCAGCGGTTCTGGGCTCGGGCAGGTGGCCTCCTTCTAAGCGGGGCAAGACGCCTGTGCCGGTGACGTCTGTCCATCCAGAGGCACCGGACAATCTGCTGGAAGCGCTTCGCAGCGCTTCCATCGATGAGGAGCACCACACTATCATGAGTGCGGTGATCCAGAAGGTTCAGTCTGCCAAGAGCGGATTGACTGAAGCCTGTGCCAGCCTTCTAACAGGCTTTGAGGTAAGTGTTTTAAAATGTAGTAGAAATATTACCGCATAGACAGTAGCCCCTGATGCTTTGTTCGGTGTTCATAAAGAAAAGCCAAACAGAGGATCAAATAATATACAGGAGTCTAATATAAGTATGTCAATATGCGTATGCAGGCTTCGCTGCTAGCGTCTGCCGCACTGACTGTGGAGGTCGCCGTACTGAAGAAGGACCTCGAGGGGTCCAGGAAAGAGCTCGGCCTTGCCAAGAGGCAGCTCGAGGAGAATACGGGTAAGTAATGCCCCGTCCATAGATATGTATATATAAAAAGGATGCGATTGCAAAATGACAGGATCATTGTATGTTTGCCAGGGGCCACGATCGAGGTGGCGACCCTGAAGCAAGCGCTAACCAAGGCCGAAGATAAAGCGGCCAAGGAGCGCACCGAGTGAGAGAAGCACGAGGCTCGGGTGGGCGAGGTGCAGCAAGAGCTCCAGGCTCTCGTGACGAAGCATGAGGTGTTGGAGCTTGACTCAAAGACGCGAGAGTCTGAGCTTGTCACGGCCCTTGAGAGCGTAAAGAGTGCCAAGGCCGAGGCCCAGAAGGCCCTCCAAGAGATCGGCGCGATGAAGAAGATAGTGGCGGGTAAGGCTTTCTATATGCAAAGCAAGCATTTAAAAGTAAATTACCGATTACTTACCCAGATCTAGAGCTCTTCACGAGCATTCGCAGATTTGCCCTGCAGTGTGTCCGATGCCGCACAATTTTACCAGGACGAGGACGGAAGCTCGACGGAGAAGCTGTTCTGGTCTCAGTATGCTGAGGCCGAACATCCGATGCCAATGAGCGACCAGCTGAAGCAGATGGTCGAGCTGCATAAGGCGGCCGATCAGGCCATGAAGAGCTTTATAGTCTGGCTGTGGCCTGGTGACGCCCTTCCGAACAGCTTCTTCGGCCTGGTGAGGCGGCTTGTGGATGCCTGCCCGCGGCTGGAGGTCGTCAAGCGATCTGTCTGCATTGAGGGTGCACGCCGGGCTTTTGCCCGTGTGAAATTGCAGTGGGTCAAGCTAGACGCTGTGAAACTGACCAAGGAGGGTCCGCCAGAGGGCAAGGAGCACCGCCACCCCGAGATGTACTATGAGGGTGTTCTGCCAGGTGCCCGTCTCATCACAGACGAGTGTTCAAAAGATGTAATATTTGAGTAAACTTGCTCGTTTTATCCTGTATTTATGAAAGCTTGTTTCATATGCGCTATGCAACGCTTGTTTGAATTTAAAATATTACCTTCTGTTTGGCTATTTATCCAATCTGAGAGATGGCTAGTCCTCGGCTTCTGCCCCCATGCCACGAGTGCTGGGGTGTTCAGGATAAACCTGAGCACTCTTGTTCCCATATTTGGGTCCTTCGAGGGAGGTGCTCAGCACAACGAACAAGGCAACCGGAATAATAATGCTTTATCACTCTCACTTAGCCATAGAATTCTATAATTTTAAATTTCGGCGAAGCCCCTGGTATTCGGAAGGCCAAATTCAGTGCGCGATACACGCCTATAAGCCGGACAGGGCCGGCCCCTCGCCCTAAGCGGCATAAGTCTTTAGGGACTCGAAAAACCTCGCCGAACAGTGACCGGTCTCTCGCCTTATCATGACAGTCAGTTTTAGCTTTCTCTACTGAGGTGCTAAGCCCGGCAGAACCGGGGCACAATCGTAGTAGTTCTCTTAGCGCTACCTTAGCCGATAGAGCGGAACGTAAGGTACCAAAACATAGGAGCCGGGCAAACCCAACATTTGACCAAAGACATGATTCGGAGCTGATGCATATAATGCTATAAGTTCGGGGTGCCGCACTTGTGAAAGTGTTCGGACTTTTCACACCGCATTGTGGGGTACGTAAGCCCCTGGTGTATTGGTCGTACCATAGTGTACGGTTGCAAGGCGTCATTAATGAACACACACACACACACACACACACACACACACACACATATATATATATATATATATATATATAACAAGAATGCAATAATAGTCATAATGTCATGCATTGTTTATTAAAAAATTGCGTTAAAGCAGAGTGATACAGATAGTGCGATAAGCAAAGAGTAGGACTATGTCCGTTCCAAGGGCAAGCTGAAGAATGATGTTAAATTGAATATTTCACTCGTTACTGTAATAAACCTGGGAATTCCGTGGTATGACGTAGCTGTCTGCCTCCTTGGTTGCTGCATCGTGTGTTCGGCAATAGTGCTGCCGGACAGTGTTTCCAGAGATTAAGGTCCTGAAAGAAAAAGAAAAATAACCAAACGGGAAGCTCCTAGTGCGGTTTGGGCCGCGTCTTGGGGCGTGCCGCAGTTGTGCCCCCCTCCCCACCTGTGCCCATGGTATTTTTAATGCGTAATTATGTACGCGCGGCACGAGTTTCGCCGCTGGGCTGGGATTGGGGTGGCCGCCGTATTGCTACGCGAGCTCAGATCGTGCCAGGCGGTCTATTTGCCGATTGCCCCGAGCGCGCTTGAAGGTGTCCGGGCTGTGAAGCGCCGAACTGGTTGATTGCCTTGAGAGGCTGCTTTGCGTTTCTGCTGCAAGGGCTGCGGTGTGCTCCTCTGTTCGGAGAGAGCGCTCTGTGTTTCCATTGACTGTGATAACTCTGCGAGGTCCTGGCATCTTGAGCTTGAGGTATGCATAATGCGGTACCACATTGAATCCAGCAAATGCAGTTCGCCCGAGAAGCGCGTGATAACCACTGCGGAACGGGACTATATCGAAGATTAACTCTTCGCTTCGGAAGTTATCCGGGGATCCGAAGACCACTTCCAGTGTAATTGAGCCTGTGCAATGGGCCTCTACACCTGGAATGACGCCCTTAAAGGTCGTCTTTGTGGGTTTGATCCTTGAGGGGTCTATACCCGTTTTGCGCACTGTGTCCTGATAAAGCAGGTTCAGGCTGCTGCCGCCGTCCATAAGGACTCGAGTGAGGTGAAATCCGTCGATGATTGGGTCTAGGACCAGTGTGGCGAATCCGCCATGACGGATACTAGTGGGGTGGTCCCTGTGATCGAAGGTGATCGGACAGGAGGACCAAGGGTTGAACTTTGGGGCGACTGGCTCCAACGCATATACGTCCCTGAGCACATGCTTTCGCTCCCTCTTGGGGATGTGGGTTGCGTATATCATGTTCACAGTCCGCACTTGCGGGGGAAACCTCTTCTGTCCTCCAGTGTGCGGCTGCCGGGGCTCCTCCTCATCATCGCTATGCGGCCCCTTGTCCTTGTTTTCGGCAATTAACTTGCCGGCCTGCTTGAACACCCAACAATCCCTGTTGGTGTGATTGGCTGGCTTGTCTGGGGTGCCATGTATTTGACATGAGCGATCAAGTATACGGTCCAAGCTGGACGGACCCGGCGTACTTTGTTTGAATGGCCTTTTCCGCTGACCAGGTTTAGAGCCTTTGAATCCGGCATTGACTGCCGTATCCTCAGTATTTTCGCTGTTAATGCGGCGCTTATACTTGTTGCGACGTGACCTGCTATTGCCGTCCTTGGTATCTAAGGTACCATGGTTCTTTGATATGTTATTACTGCGAGCCAGCCAGCTGTCTTCTCCCGCACAAAAGCGGGTCATGAGCGTCGTGAGAGCTGCCATAGATTTCGGGTTTTCCTGACCAAGGTGCCGGGCTAGCCACTCGTCTCGGATGTTGTGCTTGAAAGCCGCTAAGGCCTCCGCATCCGGACAGTCGACGATTTGATTTTTCTTTGTAAGGAACCGAGTCCAGAATTTCCTGGCCGACTCTTCTGGCTGCTGAATTATGTGGCTCAAATCATCGGCGTCTGGTGGTCGCACATAAGTGCCCTGAAAGTTGTCGAGGAATGCGGCTTCCAGATCTTCCCAACAGCTAATGGAGTCCGCTGGCAAGCTGTTAAGCCAATGCCGTGCTGGTCCTTTGAGCTTTAGTGGGAGGTATTTGATGGCGTGTAAGTCATCGCCACGGGCCATGTGGATGTGGAGGAGGAAGTCCTCAATCCATACTGCGGGATCTGTTGTGCCGTCGTATGATTCAATATTTACAGGTTTGAAACCTTCTGGGAATTGATGTTCCATGACTTCGTCTGTGAAGCATAAGGGGTGTGCGGCGCCTCTGTATTGGGCTATATTGCGACGCAGCTCGAATGGGTCTTGCCCGCTGTGTTCGGCCCGACCGGATTTCTTTTACTGTATCCGGCGTGACGTTTATCGTCTCGCAGAGTGGTGCGCCATCGTGATCCATAGATCGATCTTGCATGCTTTGCTTTGTCCTCCAATATGTCTCGCAGGTCTGGCGTATCTCCCCATGCCTTTTTATTTGAATGGCATTGGGGTGGAGGCTGAGCTTTTGGCCGGAATGCCTCTCTATCGCGGCCACAAGGTGGCCGATCAGCCGTATCATACGCTTCTTCCTCCAGTCAGGGTAGTAACCCGCGCCTTGGGTAACTCTTGGAGGGGCGCTCGGGTTTATATTCCTCGGCCGCAAGGACTTCAGTCCATTTGTCAGCTAGCAGATCTTGATCAGCTTGAAGCTGCTGCTGCTTTTTCTTCAGGCTATTTGCCGTGGCCATAATCCGGTGCTTGAAGCGCTCTTGTTCGATGGGATCCTCTGGGACGGCGAATTCATCGTCGCCGAGGCTTGCCTCGTCTTCGGAGGGGGGGGATGTAATTGTCATCCTCCTCCTCTCTGTCTCCCGCTCTCTCAGGAGAGCTGGCTCCTTCATCCTCCTGCTCTAAATCTTGCTGGAGGGGATTGTTGTTGCCTTCGGCACTATCCGGAGTGTTATTATCTCCTGTGCCGGTATCACCACTTTTGCTTTGGCGGGACTTAGAGCGGCGCCGCTGACGTTGACGCTTGGGTTGCTTCTTGGAGGGGTCATCCTCCGCTATCTCGTCGCCATTGCCTTTGTTGGGTGTATCCACCATGTATATGTCATATGACGAGGTGGCTTTCCAGTGCCCTATAGGCGCTGGTTCATGTTCGTCTTCTACATCATCGTCCATACCATCGATGTCTTCGGAGTCGAAGTCGAGCATGTTGGTTAAATCATCGATAGTGGCTACGAAGTGGGTGGTGGGTGGGCGTCGAATTTCTTCGTCTTCCGCATCCCAATCCTGTTGGCCATAGTCCGACTAGGGCTCTCCTGACAAAGAGAGAGACTTTAGTGAATTTAGGATGTCGCCGAAGGGCGAGTGCTGAAAGATATCCGCAGCGGTGAATTCCATGATCGGCGCCCAATCGGATTCGATTGGCAGGGGCGCAGGCGGTTCGGAGTCAGAAAAAGAGTCCGGCACCTTGGAGTCACGGGCTGCGCAGAGGGTTATGCTGGTGTTCGGCTCGATCACCGTTGAGACTGCAGCCCCTGAGGCGGTGTCTAACCACCCGTCCTCGACTGGCGCAGTTGGCTCCGAGCTAAGGGTCGGAGCTGATGCGGGCGCAGCCTTTGGGGTACTGTTCGGCGGCAGAGCTAGGTCATACCCATCGCGACAGTGCGGCGCGCCCGGCTATGGCTCGAATCCGTCGAAGATCAAGTCTCCGCGGATGTCGGCCGTGTAGTTCAAACTTCCAAATCTGACCTGATGGCCAGGGGCGTAGCTTTCAATATGCTCCAGATGGCCAAGCGAATTAGCCCGCAGTGCAAAGCCGCCGAATACGAAGATCTGTCCGAGGAGAAAAGTCTCACCCTGGACCGCATCGCTATCGATGATAGTAGGAGCCATCAAGCCTAACAGCGACGACACAGAGGAACTCTCAATGAAAGCACCAATGTCGGTGTCAAAACCGGCGGATCTCGGGTAGGGGGTCCCGAACTGTGCTTCTAGGCCAGATGGTAATAGGAGGCAGGGGACACGATGTTTTACCCAGGTTCGGGCCCTCTTGATGGAGGTAAAACCCTACGTCCTGCTTGATTAATATTGATGATATGGGTAGTACAAGAGTGGATCTACAACGAGATCAGAGAGGCTAAACCCTAGAAGCTAGCCTATGGTATGATTGTATGTTGTGATTGTTGTCCTACAGACTAAAACCCTTCGGTTTATATAGACACCGGAGAGGGTTAGGGTTACACAAGGTCGGTTACAAAGGAGGAGATATCCATATCCGTATTGCCTAGCTTGCCTTCCACGCCAAGTAGAGTCCCACCCGGACACGAGACGAAGTCTTCAATCTTGTATCTTCATAGTCTAACAGTGCGACCAATGGAGATAGTCCGGCTGTCCGGAGACCCCCAAATCCAGGACTCCCTCAATGGTGCTATCCAATGCTGGATCATCCGCTAGCCGCTGCCGCTGCTGAGACCCCCTTTGCTGGCTAAGTGAGTCGATCTGCTCCCACTGCTACTGGAATTTGACTGCCAAGTCCGCGTGCGCTGATTCTAGGCCTTGAAGGAGTTCATAGTCCTGCTTCCTCTGCTCCTCCTCCATCTTCCTCTTCTTCTCCTCCGCAATCTTCCTTCCTGCACGGCTTCTGTAGTCAGCGTTCCAATCCAAAAACCCCTCATACCACGGAATAACACCCTTGCCTCGTGTTCTTCTCGGGTGTTCAGGATTTCCTAGGGCACGCGTAAGCTCGTTGTTCTCTCTGTTGGGCTCGAACACCCCCAATCGAGCCTCTTCTATTGCAACAAGTATCTTATCTTCGGCTCCGTTCAGACATGCCTTCTTCGAAACTACGCCTGTCTTCGGGTCCAATGCCCCCCCATGCACATAGAACCAAGTCCTGCACCTGGGGGGCCAACTCAATGTAACTGGAGTGACACCTGCAATCTCCATCTCTTTCTCAGACTTATCCCACTTAGGCATCGCCACCGCATAGCCACCTGGCCCCAGCTTGTGGAACTTATCCTTTTTTGCGGCATTGGCCTTGTTCATTCTCGACTGTTCCTTAGATAATTCTGATTCCTTGAATTTCATGAAATCGTCCCAATGAGCACTTTGCTTCTCTAGTGTTCCCTTGAATACTGGAGTCTTCCTTCCTCCCTTGATGTACTTGTCCCATACATGTTTCTTGAGGTTGTTGAATGCAACTGCCATCTTCCTAAGAGCAGCGTCCTTGACTTTCTCCACATTTGCATCTGTGAAATGATCTGGTAGGGTGAAATGTTCCATGAGAGTTTCCCAAAGCAGAACTTATTGTCTGTCCTCGACAAAAGTAAGATCTGGACGTGGCTTTGCTGGCTCTGTCCATTCTTGAAGGGAGATCGGGAGTTGGTCCTTCACGAGAACTCCGCACCGACGAATGAACTTGTCTGCAATCTTCTTAGGCGCTAATCGTTCGCCATTAGGTTTGATGGCCTCAATATTGTACTTTACGCCCTCCTTCAACTTTTTGTTCGGGCCTCGTACTGTCCTGCTGCCTGAAGATTTGCTCGATCTGGATGGCTGAAAGAAGAAAGATCGATTCGTTAATATATCTTCAAGTCATTTAAAACATGTGATGATCACTAGATGCCTGCTTATATAAATATACCTCGCCGGTCTTTGTTGTTTGAAGATCAACATTTTCTTCATCATGTTCATAATCATAGTTCATGACTTCATCAATTCGGTCGTCGCGATCGAATATCATATCACCCTCCCCGGTGTTGTTTAGATATTCGGAGCCGTCATAATCTTCTTCATTCTGATCATCATCTGGCCGGCGAGGATGGCATATGATATTGAACATGGCCTCTTCTCCCTCTCTGCCGGTATTGTCCGCCATAGCTTTTATTTAACTAATCCAAAAGAAATAAAAACAATTTAGTATTCAAATTACAATGCATGGATGCAATCAATTAATAAGGAAAAACTGAATCAATCATAGTACATAATAAGCATCATCGAATATAATCTCGAATACATCGTCTCGAATAATAGATATAATCTCGAATACATCATCTCGAATAATATATATAATCTCGAATAAATCATCTCGAATATTATATATCGAATACATCACTAGCTAGCTAGCTAGCTAATACAGATCGAATACTAGAGAGTAATCTAGGCCACTCGTGGTTCCTGAGGCGCGGGCGGTGGACAACCAAAGTGAAGGAACCATCACTGGATGATAGCTCGGGTGATCTCCCCAAAGAACCTGCCAGGTATTGGAGAACCTGACGTCCATAGCAGCCATGTAGCGATGGACGTGCTCTTCCTCCTCTCTGACACGGCGACGTACCACCTCCGGCGGGGCCGGCTCCCTCCGCACCGAAAGTGGCCCACGCGAACGCCTGCACCAAAGGAGACCAGGGTCGACGAAGGGACCCGGGGCCGGGTTCCTCACCAAGCGTCGCGCCCCTGAAGGTAGCACCTCCCAGTGCCAGCCCGGCGGAGCCCAGTCCCGGACATGGGTCCTCTGAAGCAGGACATCGTCGCGAATAGGTCGACAACGAGGATGCAGGCCGGGCATCGTCGACAACAAATACTATATGCCGCAAAAGTAAAGCAACATTTTTAAATGATGGATTGTGATTTCATATATGCAAATTCTAAATTTTATAACTAAAAATATAATAAACTAAAAAACATTGACCATATCTGAAACTAACATTTCTAACATTTCTATAACAAATTTTTTCTTTAACATTTCTAACATTTCTATAACATTAATACAGAAAAAACTAACATTTCTATATATAACTAACATTTCTAACATTAATACAGAAAATAATAACTAAAAGCTAACATTTCTATGTATAACTAATAACTAAAAACTAACATTTCTAACATTAATATAGAAAACTAAAAACTAACATTTCTATATATATAACTAATAACTAATAACTAAAAACAGAAAACTAAAAACTAAAAACAGAAAAACTAAAAACTAAAAACAGATCAAAAATTCTGTATGTGTGTGTATGTGTTGTGTGTGTGCAGGGTGACGGTGCGGGGATGCCCGCGACGGCGAGCCAAGGCGATCGACGGCGCCAGCGGCGCGCGCGGCGGCTTCGAGTGGAGGGAGGAGAGGGGGGACATAGGCTCACAGCGCGGGCGAGGTCGAGGCAACGGCGACGCGGGACGGTGCGGGCACGGGGACGCAGGCCGGTGCAGGGACGAGGACGGGCCGGCGACGCGGACGGGCCGGCGACGCGGACGGCGCGACGGGGGTGGCACGACGAGGACAGGGGCGGCGCAGAGTCGATGGGGACTGCGCGACGGCGGCGACGACGGCACGGGACAGGGCGGCAGCGATGAAGCAAAGAGGAAGTGGGAGATGAAACTGCAAAATTTCGAAGTGTTTTCTTATATAGGATGGACCTTTAGTACCGTTTGGAGCCACTAACCGGTACTAAAGATCTATTTTGACCAGGCCAAGCGGCGGGAAGGGCAGGCCTTTAGTACCAGGTGGTGGCTCCAACCGGTACTAAAGACCCCCGCTTTAGTACCGGTTGGTGCCACGACCCGGTACTAATTGGGGGTGCGCTAGCAGGCGAGGGGCGCAGATGTTTAGTCCCACCTCGCTAGTCGAGGAGCGCCAGGACCAGTTTATAAGCCCCGGCGCGGGCACTGCACTAAGCTCCTCTCAAATGCAGGCCTTCTGGGCCTACCTCTGCTACTCTGCCATGTGGGGCCTATTGGGCTTGTGGGCCTGCATCCTGGCCCAACAATAGGTTGGGTTTCTAGTCGTATGCAGGCCGCTGTGGCCTAGTAGGCGGGTTTTTTTTTCTTTTCTGCATTATTAATTTTGTTTTATTTATTTTTAGTTGTTTTTTGCTTTATTTAGAGTTTCTTTGTGAATACATTTTTCAGTGATTCTTTTTTATTATGTTTAATATTAGTGTGTTTTATCATTATATTCAATTTGGTAATGCTTAGGTTATTTAAAAAAATGAAATGCCTTTGTAACAGATGAGTTTTCGTCCGAAACCCTGATAGTTCGAAAGAGATTGTCCATTTTGTACACAAAGTGCATCCAGTTTTTGCCGTAACCCTCTCTACTTTTCTGCACATGCTATGTGGGTGAAATTATGATACCATGCCAACTTTCAACCTTTTCGGAGTTCATTTGAAGTGTTTTTAAATTTAGCTGAAAAAATCAGTAAATGCATGAAAGAATTTGTTTGCACATAAAATTTGTTCGTGTTTCAAATGCCAAAACACATAACTACCCTAACTATTACAGAGATTCCCTCCTGGGTGTGAAACACAGAAGAAAGTGATGATAGTGAAGCCGATCACATCCCAGATCTTTGGGTGTGAAACTCTTTCTTCGCGTGTGTCCCTTTGCGCCGTAACCATGGAAAATCTTCATCATTTAACGGGATGCTTGGGTCAATATTCACTGTGAATGGAGCAATTTCATCAAACTTTTCATAATCTCCTGACATGTCTGTCTTGTCATCCACTCCCACGACGTTTCTCTTCCCAGAAAGAACTATGTGCCGCTTTGGCTCATCGTATGATGCATTCGCTTCCTTATCTTTTCTTTTTCTCGGCTTGGTAGACATGTCCTTCACATAGAAAACCTGTGCCACATCATTGGCTAGGACGAATGGTTCATCTGCATACGCAAGATTGTTGAGATCTGCTGTTGTCATTCCGTACTGCGGGTCTTCCGTTACCCCGCCTCGTGTCATATTGACCCATTTGCACCTAAACAAAGGGACCTTCAAACCACGTCCATAGTCAAGTTCCCATATGTCCTGTATATAACCATAATATGTTTCCTTTCCCGTCTTGGTTGCTGCATCAAAGCGGACACCACTGTTTTGGTTGGTGCTCTTCTTATCTTGGGCGATCGTGTAAAATGTATTACCATTTATCTCGTACCCTTTGAAAGTCATTATATTCAAAGATGGTAACTGGGACAGCGAGTACATGTCATCTTCAATAGAGGCGTCATGCATGGTACGTGTCTGCAACCAGCCGGTGAAACTCCTGGTTTGTTCACGTGTAATCCAGTCATCAGACCGCTCCGGGTGTTTGGAGCGTAGAAAATTCTTGTGTTCGTCCATATACGGAGCCACCAAGGCGGAATTCTGTAGAACTTTGTAGTGTGCTTTAGTGAGAGAATGTCCGTCCATACATATTATTTGATCCCCTCCTAGCATGCCTTTTCCATCCAGTCTGCCCTCATGCCGCGATTCAAGAACACCAATCGGCTTAAGGTCAGGAATAAAGTCAATACAAAACTCAATGACCTCCTCATTTTCATGGCCCTTGGAGATGCTTCCTTCTGGCCTAGCACGGTTATGAACATATTTCGTTAAGACTCCCATGAACCTCTCAAAGGGGAACATATTGTGTAGAAATACAGGACCCAAAACGTTAATCTCTTCGCATAGGTGAACTAGGACGTGCATCATGATGTTGAAGAAGGATGGTGGGAACACCAACTCGAAACTGACAAGACATTGCACCAAATCATTCTCTAACCTTGGTATGATTTCAAGATCGATTACCTTCTGAGAGATTGCATTGAGGAATGCACATAGCTTCACAATGGCTAATCGAACATTTTCCGGTAGAAGCCCCCTCAATGCAACCGGAAGCAGTTGCGTCATAATCACATGGCAGTCATGAGACTTTAGGTTCTAGAACTTTTTCTCTGCCATGTTTATTATTCCCTTTATATTCGACGAGAAGCCAGACGGTACCTTAATACTGAGCAGGCATTCAAAAAAGATTTCCTACTCTTCTTTGGTAAGAGCGTAGCTGGCATGACCCTGATGTATGCCGTATTTTCCGTGCATACGTTGCTGGTCCTCCCGTGCCTCAGGTGTATCTTTTGTCTTCCCATACACGCCCAAGAAGCCAAGCCGGGTCACACAAATATTCTTCGTCATGTGCATCACGTTGATTGCGGAGCGGACCTCTAGGTCTTTCCAATAGGGCAGGTCCCAAAATATAGATTTCCACATGGGTGCGCGTCCGTCAACGTCATTCGGAACAGGTTGTCCGCCAGGACCCTTTCCAAAGACTACCTTCAAATCCTTGACCATATCATGTACATCAGCACCAGTACGGTGGCGAGGCTTCGTCCGGTGATCCGCCTCACCTCTAAATGCTTGCCTTTCTTTCTTACGGCATGCCTGCTCGAAAGAAATCGATGATGTCCCAGGTACACATTCTTCTTACAATTAGCCAAATATATACTGTCGGTATTGTCCAAACAGTGTGTGCGTGCGCGATATCCCTTGTTTGTCTGTCCTGAAAGGTTACTAAGAGCAGGCCAATTATTGATGGTCATGAACAACAACGCCTCTACGTCAAATTCTTCCCCCATGTGCTCATCCCACGCACATACACCTGTTCCATTCCACAGCTGTAAGGGTTCTTCAACTAATGACCTTAGGTACACATCAATATCGTTGCCGGGTTGCTTAGGGCCTTGGATGAGCACTGGCATCATAATGAACTTCCGCTTCATGCACAACCAAGGAGGAAGGTTATACAAACATAGAGTCACATGCCAGGTGCTATGGTTGCTGCTCTGCTCCCCAAAAGGATTAATGCCATCTGCGCTTAGACCAAACCATACGTTCCTTCCGTCATCTGCAAACTCCTTCCCGTACTTTCTCTCGATTTTTCTCCACTGCGACCCATCAGCGGGTACTCTCAACTTTCTGTCTTTCTTACGGTCTTCTCTTGCCATCGCATCGCCTTGGCATGCTCTTTGCTTTGGAACAAACGTTTCAACCGTGGTATTATAGGAGCATACCACATCACCTTGGCAGGAATCTTCTTCCTGGGCCGCTCGCCCTCGACATCACCAGGGTCATCGCGGCTGATCTTATAGCGCAATGCACCTCATACCGGGCAAGCGTTCAAATCCTTGTACTCGCCGCGGTAGAGGATGCAATCATTAGGGCATGCATGTATCTTCTGCACCTCTAACCCTAGAGGGCAGACAGCCTTCTTTGCTTCGTACATACTCTCGGGAAACTCGTTGTCCTTTGGAAGCATATTCTTTATCATTACCAGCAACTTTCCAAATCCCTTGTCAGATACACCATTCTCTACCTTCCATTGCAGCAATTCCAGTGTGGTGCCCAACTTTTTCTTGTCACCTACGCAATTCGGGTACAACAATTTTTTGTGATCCTCTAACATGCGCTGCAACTTCTTCTTCTCCAAATCACTTGCGCAGTTTCTGTTTGCATCGGCAATGGCCCGAGCTAGATCATCAACGGGCTCATCTGATGCCTCTTCTTCAGCTTCTTCCCGCATTGTCGGCTCAGCTTCTTCCCGCATTACCGGCTCAGCTTATTCCCCCATTGTTGTATCATCGTATTGAGGGAACCCATGGCCAGGATAGCTGTCGTCGTCCTCTTCTTCTTCATTGTATTCCATCATAACCCTCTTTCTCCGTGCTTGGTCCAAACATTATAGTCGGGCACGAAACCGGACTTAAACAGGTGGACGTGAATGGTTCTTGACTTAGAGTAATTTAGATCATTCTTACAGCCAACACATGGACAAGGCATAAAACCATCCGCCCACTTGTTTGCCTCAGCCGCAAGTAGAAAAGTTTGCACACCATTAATGAACTCTGGAGAGCATCAGTCATCGTACATCCATTGTCGGCTCATCTTCATTACACAACACCCAAAAAGACCAAATTAATACAAGTTCATACATAAAGTTCATACAACACTTAAATGCAACAAACAAATAACTATCTAGCTAAATAATTTAAATGCAACAACAAATGCGATCAAGATTGCAACTAAGGTAACAATTGATCCAACAACATAATGATACAAAGCCTCACTATGAATGACATATTTTCTAATCTTTCTAATCTTCAAGCTCATTTTCTCCATCTTAATCTTGTGATCATCGACGACATCGGCAACATGCAACTCCAATTCCATCTTATCCCCCTCAATTCTTTTCAATTTTTCCTTCAAATCCTCGTTTTCTCTTTCAACTAAATTTAACCTCTCGACAATAGGGTCGGTTGGAATTTCCGGTTCAACTACCTCCTACATACAAATATCTATGTCAACTTCATGGGCATAATTTGTCATAAACACGAAATGCAACAAATAGTTTTAAAAGAGAATATACCACATCCGAATCATAACCCAGACGAGGGCCGGCGGGGATGGATATCAAAACCATGGCACTATGTATAACAAACAACGTATGGGTAAGATAATTATACGAGTAACTATATATCCAAATCACACAAACATCAATTTTTTTATATAATACATTCATGAACAAGAGGCTCACCACAAGGTGGTGCCGGTGACGGGACGTTGCGGGCGATCGACGGTGGTTACGACGGAGATTTAGAAGGCACTAAGTAAACCACACCTACATATGCAAACTAAGTGGTATTTTTGACCTCAAATTGCATATAAATCAAATACTAGCACATACCCAAATTACTAAACTCACAAATCAATCACTATATAAAGCATTGCAAGAGCTAATCTAGAAATGAGAGATGAAAGGACAAAGTTGCTAACCTTTGTGATCATTTGAATGGATGGGGTCCTTCAAATCTTGACAAATTTTGGGCAAAATGTGTGATGAGTTTGAGAGGAAGGGGGAAAGAACAGAGAGGAGAGGGGAAAGGGGAAGAACAGAGCAAGCACGGGTGGACGAAGGGTTTATGTAGGACGACCTTTAGTACCGGTTCGTGATACGAACCGGTACTAAAGGTGTTGGAGGGGCCCTAGACTGACAACATCCTGCCACCACTCACTTTAGTACCGGTTTGTGGCACAAACCAGTGCTAAAGGTTCGCCACGAACCGGTACTAATGAGAGCGGCCGGCTAGCCGTTGGAACCGGCACTAATGCACACATTAGTGCCGGCTCAAAATCAAACCGGCACCAATGTGCTTCACATTTCACCCATTTTCTACTAGTGGCTATTGGTTATTTACCGGAGATGAATCTCGGTCATATTGATGACCCACAAGTATAGGGGCTCTATCGTAGTCCTTTCGCTAAGTAAGAGCGTCAAACCCAACGAGGAGCAGAAGGAAATGATAAGCGGTTTTCAGCAAGGTATTCTCTGCAAGCACTGAAATAATAGGTAACAACTAGTTTTGTGATAGGATAATTTGTAACGAGTAACAGGTAACAAAAGTAAATAAAGTGGAGCAAGGTGGCCCAATCCTTTTTGTAGCAAAGGACAAGCCTGGACAAACTCTTATATGACGTAAAGCGCTCCCGAGGACACATGGGAATATCGTCAAGCTAGTTTTCATCACGATCATATGATTCACGTTTGGTACTTTGATAATTTGGTATGTGGGTGGACCGGTGCTTGGGTGCTGTCCTTACTTGGACAAGCATCCCACTTATGATTAACCTCAATTGCAAGCATCCGCAACTACAACTAAAGTATTAAGGTAAACCTAACCATAGCATGAAACATATGGATCCAAATAAGCCCCTTACGAAGCAACGCATAAACTAGGGTTTAAGCTTCTATCACTCTAGCAACCCATCATCTACTTATTACTTCCCAACGCCTTCTCTAGGCCCAAATAATGGTGAAGTGTCATGTAGTCGATGTTCACATAACACCACTAGAGGAGAGACAACATACATCTCATCAAAATATCGAACGAATACCAAATTCACATGACTACTAATAGCAAGACTTCTCCCATGTCCTCAGGAACAAATGTAACTACTCACACAGCATATTCATGTTCATAACCATAGGGGTATTAATATGCATATAGGATCTGAACATATGATCTTCCACCAAATAAACCAACTAGCATCAACTACAAGGAGTAATTAACACTAGTAGCAACCCACAGGTATCAATCCCGGACTTAGAGACAAGAATTGGATACAAGAGATGAACTAGGGTTTTGAGAGGAGATGGTGCTGGTGAAGATGTTGATGGAGATTGCCCTCTCCCGATGAGAGGAGCGTTGGTGATGACGATGGTGATGATTTCCCCCTCCCGGAGGGAAGTTTCCCCGGCAGAACAGCTCCGCCAGAGCCCTAGATTGGTTCCGCCTCGTGGCAGCGGAGTCTCGTCCGGAAACATGGCTTATGATGTTTTCCTCATCGAAAGACTCCATATAGCAGAAGATGGCCATCGGAGGGCCACCAGGGGGCCCACGAGGTAGGGGGGCACGCCCAGGGGGGTAGGGCGTGCCCCCACCCTCGTGGGCAGGGTGTGGCCCCCTGGTGAACTTCTTGCGGTCATTATTTTTTATATATTCTGAAAATGACTTCCGTGAAGTTTCATGACTTTTGGAGCTGTGCAGAATAGATCTCTAATATTTGCTCCTTTTCCAGCCCAGAATCTCAGCTGCCGGCATTCTCCCTCTTTATGTAAACCTTGTAAAATAAGAGAGAATAGGCATAAGTATTGTGACATAATGTGTAATAACAACCCATAATGCAATAAATATTGATATAAAAGCATGATGCAAAATGGACGTATCAACTCCCCCAAGCTTAGACCTCGCTTGTCCTCAAGCGAAAGCTGAAATAAAAAAAGATGTCCACATGTTTAGAGATAGAGGTGTCGATAAAAATAAAATACGGACATGAGGGCATCATGATCATTCTTAGAACATCAACTTATATAATTCTTGTCATATGATCTCTTATGCTATAGTAACAATTCAATCACAATTTCAAGTATGAATCATAAACTTCATTGAAAACTAACAAACTATAATCTCAGTCATTGAAGCAATTGCAATTTATCATAATATAGGAAAGAGTCAATATAAGAGCTTTTCAGCAAGTCCACATACTCAACTATCATTTAGTCTTTCACAATTGCTAACACTCACGCAATACTTATGGGTATGGAGTTTTAATCGGACACAGAGAAAGATAGGGGCTTATAGCTTTGCCTCCCAACGTTTTACCTCAAGGGTAATGTCAACAGTAATAGTTCATGAAAACTCACATCCAATTAGCCATATATACGAGGATCTTTCAAACATGTTGTGCTTGCCAAAAGATAAAATATAAAATGGAAGGGTGAAGATCACCATGACTCTTATGTAAGGTAGGAGATAAAGGTAAAAGATAGGCCCTTCATAGAGGGAAGCAGAGGTTGTCATGCGCTTTTATGGCTGGATGCACAAAATCTTAATGCGAAAGAACGTCACTTTATATTGCCACTTGTGATAAGGACCTTTATTATGCAGTCCATCGCTTTTATTTCTTCCATATCACACGATCGTATAAAGCTTATTTCCTCCACACCAATCAATCATACATATTTAAAGAGCAATTTTTATTGCTTGCACCAATGACAACTTACTTGAAGGATCTTACTCAATCCATAGGTAGATATGGTGGACTCTCATGGCAAAATTGGTTTAAGGGCGTTTGGAAGCACAAGTAGTATCTCTACTTGGTGCAAAGGATTTGTCTAGCATGAGGGGGAAAGGCAATCTCAACCATGTTGGATGATCCATGACAATATAATTTATCTGAGATGTAAGAAAACATAACCCATTACGTTGTCTTCCTTATCCAACGCCAACCCTTTAGCATGTCATATTTTAATGAGTGCTCACAATCATAAAAGATGTCCAAGATAGTATATTTATATGTGAAGACCTCTCTTCCTTTATTACTTCCTATTAATTGCAACTATGACCAAAACTATGTCTGTCAACTCTCAACAACTTATATTCATCATACTTTTTATATGTGAGCTCATCCCTCTCCAGAAGATCCATATGATCTCTTTGTTTCTTTTTTTATTTCTCTTTTATTTACTCAAGATCATGGCAAAATAATCAAGCCCTTGACTCAACACTAATCTTTATTATATAGCTCACGAACTCGATTACATAGAAGGATCATAAAGCAAAACTCACAACTAGATCATACCAAGAACTTTTATTCTACTAGATCAAAATATTGTCAAAAGGATCGAACTAAGAAAAATAGTAAAGATAAAAGTGATGGTGATACGATACCGGGGCACTCCCCCAAGTTTGGCAATTGCCAAGGGGAGTGCCCATACCCATGTGATTATGTCTCCTTTGTTGGTGAAGAAGGTGATGGTTTGTTGATGGCGTAGACTTCTTCCTTAATTTATGCTTGAGGACAGAATTTTGGTCCCTTAGGTCATTGATCTCCTTCTCCAGGCTTAGTATCTTTTTGCATAGTTCCTGCTTGTTTTCCTGCAAGAGGCGAAAATGGATAAACTCGATCTTAGGTTTCTTTACTCTATCCGGGAGGCTTGACTTTTTGAACTCGACATGCATGTCCCTAGGTTGAGGTAATGGGACTTCGTCTTCTTCTGAGCTCGTCTCCTCCCTTCCCTTGGGTTCATAGTCCTCTTCTTATTCCGTAGTCCAACCACAAAACTACACATCCCCATAGACCTTAGGATATGCAAGGTAATCAACCACATAGCTTTCTCCTTCCTTATCCTGGGACGACATGTTGCTCTAATCTGCAGCAGGACAGCTCGAAACAAAGACAAGAGATATTTGCATGATACAGGAGTCAAAACCTACGGGAGATTATATAATGAATTTTTACCGACGAAAATACGTAACATGTAAGAAAACGGAGTGCGGAGAGCACACGAGGTGCCCACGAGGTAGGGGGCTCGCCCAGGGGGTAGGGCGCACCCTCCACCCCCGTGTAGCCCTCGTGTCCTTCCCAGACTGCTTCTTATTTTTCTATTTTTCTAAATATTCCAAAATGGAGAAATATTGCCATTAGAACTGTTTTGGAGTCGGTTTACTTACCGTACCACCTACCTATTCCTTTTCGGAGTCTGAAACGTTCCGGAAAGTGTCCCTTATGTACTCCTCATGGGTTACGGTTTCAATAACATTGGTTTCGACATTTATAGGATTACCTGAGATATAATGTTTGATTCTTTGACCGTTCACCACCTTCAGATTTGTGCCTTCGAAGTTGTTGATTTTTATGGCACCGGAACGATAGACCTCCTTGATAACGTAAGGACCTTCCCATTTAGAGAGAAGCTTTCCTGCAAAAAAAATCTTAAACGAGAGTTGTATGGCAATACATTCACGCTTTTGTATCCTTTTGTCATGCCATCTTTTAACTTTTTCTTTAAATAATTTGGCATTCTCGTAGGCTTGGGTTCTCCATTCATCAAGTGAACTAATATCAAATAATCTCTTCTCACGGCAAGTTTGAAATCATAATTGAGCTATTTAATGGCCCAATAAGCCTTATGTTCTAGCTCGAGAGGTAAGTGACATGCTTTTCCATAAACCATTTTATATGGAGAAATACCCATAGGATTTTTATATGCAGTTCTATAGGCCCATAATGCATCATCAAGTTTCTTTGACCAATTCTTTCTAGATCTATTAACAGTCTTTTGCAAAATTAATTTGAGTTCTCTATTGCTCAATTCTACTTGACCACTAGACTATGGGTGATAAGGAGATGCAATTCTATGATTAACATCATATTTAGCAAGCATTTTACAGAAAGCACCATGAATAAAATGTGAACCACCATCAGTTATTAAATATCCAGGGACTCCAAACCTTGGAAAAATAACTTCTTTAAGCATTTTAATAGAAGTGTTATGATCAGCACTACTAGTTGGAATAGCTTCTACCCACTTAGTAACGTAATCAACATCAACTAAAATATGTGTATATCCATTAGAGGCAGGAAAAGGTCCCATATAATCAAAGCCCCAAACATCAAAAGGTTCAATAACAAGTGAATAATTCATAGGAATTTCTTGACGTCTACTAATATTACCAATTCTTTGACATTCATCACAAGATAAGACAAACTTAAGGGCATCCTTGAAGAGAGTAGTCCAATAAAAACCGGATTGTAATACCTTATGTGCAGTTCTATCTCCAGCGTGGTGTCCTCCATAAGCCTCGGAGTGACACTTGCGTAGGATCTGTTCCTGTTCATGCTCAGGTACACAACGTCTAATAACACCATCTACTCCTTCTTTATAAAGGTGTGGGTCATCCAAAAAGTAATGTCTCAAATCATAGAAGAACTTTTTCTTTTGCTGGTATGTGAAACTAGGTGGTATAAATTTAGCAACAATGTAATTAGCATAATCAGCATACCATGGAGTAGTATGAGAAGCATTTATGCACATTTAATTGTTCATCAGGAAATCTATCATCAATAGGTAGTGGGTCATCAAGAACATTTTCTAACCTAGGCAAGTTGTCTGCAACGGGGTTCTCAGCTCCCTTTCTATCAATAATATGCAAATCAAATTCTCGTAGCAGGAGAACCCATCTAATAAGTCTAGGTTTAGCATCTTTCTTTTCCATAAGATATTTAATAGCAGCATGATCCATGTGAATAGTTACTTTAGAGTCAACAATATAAGGTCTAAACTTATCACAGGAAAATACAACTGCTAAGAATTCTTTTTCAGTAGTAGCATAATTTCTCTGAGCATTGTCTAGAGTTTTACTAGCATATTGAATAACATTTAATTTCTTATCAACTCTTTGGACTAGAACAACACCTACAGCATAATCACTACCATCACACATAATTTCAAAGGGTAAATTCCAATCAGGTGGCTGAACAATCGGTGCAGAGATCAATGCTTTCTTAAGTATTTCAAATGCTTCTACGCAATCATCATAAAAAACAAATGGTATATCTTTTTGTAATAAATTAGTCAGAGGCCGAGAAATTTTTGAGAAGTCCTTAATGAACCTCCTATAAAAACCGGCGTGACCGAGGAAACTTCTTATACCTTTGATGTCCTTGGGACATGGCATCTTTTCAATAGCATCAACCTTGGCTATATCAACCTCAATGCCTCTTTCAGAAACTTTATGCCCCAAGACAATACCTTCATTAACCATAAAGTGGCACTTTTCCCAATTCAAGACAAGATTAGTTTCTTCACATCTCTGCAAAAATCGGTCAAGGTTGCTTAAGCAATCATCAAAAGAGGATCCATAAACGGAAAAATCGTCCATGAAAACCTCACAAATCTTTTCACAAAAGTCAGAGAATATAGCCATCATGCATCTTTGAAAGGTAGCAGGTGCATTACATAAACCAAAAGGCATACGTCTATAAGCAAAAGTACCAAAAGGGCAAGTAAAAGTAGTCTTTGATTGATCATTGGCTGACACAGGTATTTGAGAGAAACCAGAATAACCATCTAGAAACCAAAAATGTGTATGTTTGGATAATCCTTCTAGCATTTGATCGATAAAAGCTAAGGGGTAATGATCCTTTTTAGTAGCTTTATTTAATTTGTGGAAATCAATTACCATCCTATAACCTATAATAATTCTTTGCGGGATCAACTCATCTTTATCATTAGGAACGACAGTAATGCCTCCCTTCTTAGGGACACAATGGACATGACTTACCCACTGACTATCAGCAACGGGATAAATTATACCTGCCTCAAGAAGCTTTAGTATTTCCTTTCTTACCACTTCCTTCATCTTAGGATTCAGCCGTCGTTGATGATCATGAACTGGTTTCGCATCTTCCTCCAAATTTATTTTGTGTTGACATAGAGTGGGACTAATGCCCTTAAGATCATCAAGAGTATATCCAATAGCAGCACGATGCTTCTTCAGAGTTTTCAATAATCTCTCTTCTTCATGCTCTGAAAGGTTAGCACTAATAATAACAGGATATATCTTTTTCTCATCAAGATAAGCATATTTAAGAGTATCAGGTAACGATTTAAGCTCAAACACGGGATCACCCTTGGGTGGAGGAGGATCCCCTAGGATTTCAATAGGCAAATTGTGTTTCAGGATGGGTTCCTGTTTAAAGAATACTTCATCTATTTCCCTTCCTTCATTCATAAACATATCATTTTCATGGTCTAGCAAATATTGTTCTAAAGGATCACTAGGAGGTACGGCAATAGAAGCAAGACCAATAATTTCATCTTTACTAGGCAATTCCTCTTCACGGTGTTGTCTACGAAATTTAGAGAAACTAAATTCATGAGACATATCACCTAAACCAATAGTAACAACATCCTTTTTGCAATCTATCTTAGCATTAACTGTGTTCAAGAAGGGTCTACCAATATAATGGGACAAAAGCTATCTTGTGGGGAACCAAGAACAAGAAAATCAGCAGGATATTTAGTTTTCCCACACAAGACTTCAACATCTCTAACAATTCCCATTGGTGAAATAGTATCTCTATTGGCAAGTTTAATTGTGACATCAATATCTTCCAACTCAACAGGTGCAATATCATGCACAGTTTCCCTGTATAAGTCAATGGGTATTGCACTAGCACTAGCACCCATATCACATAAGCCATGATAACAATGATCTCCTATTTTAACAGAAACAATAGGCATGCCTACCACAGATCTAGGTTTATCTTTAGCACAAGGTTTAGCAATTCTAGCAATTTCATCACAGAAATAAATAACATGCACATCAATATTATCAGACAAGAGATCTTTAACAATAGCAATAGTAGGTTCAACTTTAACTTGCTCAAGAGGTGTATAAGTTCTAATATTGCTTTTACGAACCACAGTTGAAGCTTTAGCATGATCCTTTATCCTAACAGGGAAAGGTGGTTTCTCAACATAAGCAGTAGGAACAATAGGATCATTATAGGTGACATTATTTTCTTCAACTTTAATAGGTGCAACTACTTTTACTTCTATGGGAGGATGATATTTAAACCACTTCTCCCTAGGGAGATCAACATGACTATCTCAGAGTCAAGTCCATATTTAGTGCTAAATTTACGGAAAACATCGGTACCCATAAAAGATTTAACACAATCAAACTTAGGTGTCATACCTGACTCCTTACCTTTGTTGAGGTCCCAATCTTCAGAGTTGCATTTAATTCTTTCCAATAAATCCCATTTGAATTCAATAGTCTTCGTCATAAAATTGCGAGCACAAGAAGTATCGAGCATGGTGCGATTGTTATTAGAAAGCTGAGCATATAAATTTTGAATAATCATTTCTCTTGAGAGCTCATGATTGGGGCATGAATATAACATTGATTTAAGCCTCCCCCAAGCTTGAGAGATGCTTTCTCCTTCGAGAGGCCAAAAATTATATATATAATTGCAATCACGATGAACAAGATGCATAGGATAAACTTCTGATGAAATTCCAATTTCAATCGTTTGTAGTTCCATGACCCCGTATCATCACATAGCCTATACCATGTCAATGCATATTCCTTCAAAGATAAAGGGAAGACCTTCTTCTTAATAACATCTCCGGGTACACCTGCAAGCTTAAATAATCCACAAACTTCATCCACATATATTAGGTGCTCATCAGGATGCGTTGTTCCGTCTCCTGCAAAAGGATTAGCTAGCAGTTTTTCTATCATACCCGAAGGAATTTCAAAGCAGACATTTTCATTTTCAGTAGGTTCAGTAGGTTGAGGAGCAACTCTTTGCTCTACTGGACGGGGTGAAGATACCCCGAACAAGCCCCTCAAAGGATTACTTTCCATAGTAACAAGTGACAGTAAATTTCAGCACACTATATAAATTGTTTCCTTACCAAATTCCACCTACCAAAGGCGCTTCACTCCCCGGCAACGACGCCAGAATAGAGTCTTGATGACCCACAAGTATAGGGGATCTATCGTAGTCCTTTCGATAAGTAAGAGTGTTGAACCCAACGAGGAGCAGAAGGAAATGATAAGTGGTTTTCAGCAAGGTATTCTCTACAAGCACTAAAATAATAGGTAACAACTAGTTTTGTGATAGGATAATTTGTAACGAGTAACAGGTAACAAAAGTAAATAAAGTGCAGCAAGGTGGCCCAATCCTTTTTGTAGCAAAGGACAAGCCTGGACAAACTCTTATATGATGTAAAGCGCTCCCGAGGACACATGGGAATATCATCAAGCTAGTTTTCATCAGGATCATATGATCCACGTTCGGTACTTTGATAATTTGGTATGTGGGTGGACCGGTGCTTGGGTGCTATCCTTACTTGGACAAGCATCCCACTTATGATTAACCTCTATTGCAAGCATCCGCAACTACTACAAAAGTATTAAGGTAAATCTAACCATAGCATGAAACATATGGATCCAAATCAGCCCTTTACGAAGCAACGCATAAACTAGGGTTTAAGCTTCTGTCACTCTAGCAACCCATCATCTACTCATTACTTCCCAATGCCTTCCTTTATGCCCAAATAATGGTGAAGTGTCATGTAGTCGACGTTCACATAACACCACTAGAGGAGATACAACATACATCTCATCAAAATATCGAACGAATACCAAATTCACATGACTACTAATAGCAAGACATCTCCCATGTCCTCAGGAACAAACGTAACTACTCACAAAGCATATTCATGTTCATAATCAGAGGGGTATTAATATGCATATTGGATCTGAACATATGATCTTCCACCAAGTAAACTAACTAGCATCAACTACAAGGAGTAATTAACACTACTAACAACCCACAAGTATCAATCCCGGACTTGGAGACAAGAATTGGATACAAGAGATGAACTAGGGTTTGGAGAGGAGATGGTGCTGGTGAAGATGTTGATGGAGATTTCCCTCTCCCAATGAGAGGAGCGTTGGTGATTACGATGGCGATGATTTCCCCCTCCCGGAGGGAAGTTTCCCCGGCAGAACAGCTCCGCCAGAGCCCTAGATTGGTTACGCCAAGGTTCCGCCTCGTGGCGGCGGAGTCTCGTCCGGAAAGATGGCTTATGATTTTTTCCTCATCAAAAGATTCCATATAGCAGAAGATGGCCATTAGAGGGCCACCAGTGGGCCCATGAGGTAGGGGGCGCGCCCAGGGGGGTAGGGTGCGCCCCCACCCTCGTGGGCAGGGTGTGGCCCCCCTGGTGAACTTCTTGCACTCAATATTTTTTATATATTTTGAAAATGATTTCCATGAAGTTTCAGGACTTTTGGAGCTGTGCAGAATAGGTCTCTAATATTTGCTCCTTTTCCAGTCCAGAATCTCAGCTGCCGGCATTCTCCCTCTTTATGTAAACCTTGTAAAATAAGAGAGAATATCCATAAGTATTGTGACATAATGTGTAATAACAGCCCATAATGCAATAAATATCGATATAAAATCATGATGCAAAATGGACCTATCACATGTCTACATAGTTCTCGAACCCGTAGGGTTCGCACGCTTAACGTTCGATGACGATCGGTATTATGAGTTTATGTGTTTTGATGTACTGAAGGTAGTTCAGAATCTGGATGAGATCACGGACATGACGAGGAGTCTCGAAATGGTAGAGACATAAAGATGATATATTGGAATACTATATTCGGACACCGGAACAGTTCCAAGGTGTATCGGGTATTTTCCGGAGTACCG
>NC_041392.1:698528274-698554440 GCF_002162155.2 Triticum dicoccoides | reverse complement strand
CCCCTTGGCCGGTCTCCTCCTCCCTCCCCCCTTTATATACGTGGGAGGGGCACCCCAAAGGCACACCAAAGTTTCTCTTAGCCGTGTGCGGTGCCCCCCTCCATAGAAACACACCTTGGTCATGTCGTTGCAGTGCTTAGGCGAAGCCCTGCTATCACATCCCTAGCTTCTGGTGCTGCCTGGTGTGTGCATCATGTTTAAATTCTGAAATTTGAACTGAGGGAAATTGGAAGCCTGAAAACCCTAAATAAAGAGGGGCAAGAAGCCCTAAAATTGCAATCAGTAAATCCAAAATGCCCTAGAAATAGCTCTGATAATTTTGGCAAGAGTTATAAATCAAACCAAAATTTTGGGACATTTCTAAGGAATTATTGGGCTCTGATTTTAAATCAATATTTTATTTGAATTTGGAGTTATATTCATAATATATAATGAATATATTTTCAAATGACTTGAGATATTTTTGTTATGTGTGGAGAAGTCCATTAAGTGACTTAAAAATATCCAGGGGAGTTTTGGCACTGTTTTCAAATTCTGTTTGAATTAAAATTCAGTGCCAATTAAATAAAACAGAACAAAAATAGAAAACAGTAAATAAGAGAGAGAGAGAGAAGGAAGTTACCTGGCCTTACCCGTGCAGCCCACCAGAGCCTGGCCCAGCTCCCCCACCTGGCCGGCCCAGCCCGCCACCGCTACTCCCCCCCTGTCGTCTTCCTCTTGCCAGTGGGAGCAGCTGCGTGCTCGCACGCGCGCGGCCGAGGAGGCCACCTCCTCCCTGCTTGGCTGCCTCCTCCTTCCCTGGTCCCTTCCGCGACGCCACGCAGCCCCCGACCCCCTCTCACTTCTCCCTCGCTCTCTGGACCTCCCTCCCCCTCGCTCCTCTGTTTCCCCACACGCGACCGAATGGAGGCCGTCGCCGCCGACCAGCGCTCGCGCGGCCACAGCCACCGTCTCGCCTCTCCGACGCACCCACGAGCTCCGCCTCGTCCCTCTCTTCCTCCTCACCGAGCCGCCCGACGCCGGAAGCCCCTGGACACCGCAAGCGCTACCGTTTCCCCCGCCAGCCACCGGAGATCGTCGCCGTCGATTCGCTGCACTCCGGCCGCCCCCGAGCCCACTGACCCTCCAAACGGACTCACGGTGATCCCCCGAGTCGTCTTCCCCTTCTCCCCTGGTCTCTTTCGACCTCTAGGCCATAGCCCCGTCTTGGCCGAGAACTCCACGCCGCCGGCGATGTCGCCGCCGTCACTGCAACCAGTAAGGCTCGAAACCGAGCATGGCACCGTGCTCCTAGCATCTTCAGGAGCTCGGTGAGCCCCTTAGCCATCCCTCACGTCCTCTGTGGCCTCGCCCCGCTCGAACCCGTAGCTCCGGCCGCCGCACTTGCCATCGCCGCCGTCGCTGTAGTGCACCTCAGCTGCTGCCTCTGGCCGCAATGGATGCGCGCGAGCCTGGGCATCTCGTAGAGCCTCTCCGCCGTCGTTTTGGTGGCCGGAGGAGCTAACCCGAGCCCTCCGCCGCGCCTGCTATAGCCGGCGACGAGCCGCCGGCGTATTAGCCTCGGCTGACCAGGGGTTTGACCTCCCCTGGGTCGCCGACAAGTGGGCCCTGGCCCAGCTAATCCTAGATTAGTCTTTTTAATTAAGTCTAATTAACTCAACTGACATTTTAGTCAGCAGTAATTTAACATTAATTAATTAGGTTAGTTAGTTAGTCACTGATGTGTGGACCCCACACGTCAGGTTTGACCCGAGCCAGCCAGTTGACCCAGCTGACGTCACCGTGACGTCATTGTCAGGACCCCGACTCGATGTCACATCGATCTAGCCGGTAACACCTCATATCACTTTGCGGCCTCACGCACGGTATCCCCACGGGTGTCGCCTTACCTTTGCCCGGGACCGTTTGCGCCTATTGGCTCACGTATATGATAGTGTCGCTAGCATCCATATGATAAAGAGCCCGGGCTGACATGACTAGTCGTAAACCCAAAGTGGCACAGACTTACAGGGACAGGCATCCATGACCCAGCTTCGAACGTGTCGGTCATCAGCAAGTGGGTCCGGGCTGTAGCACTGGGCTAGCAGGACTCCGGTAAACCGGGCTGTAGCGGGCTAACAGGACTCCGGTACTCAAAGCGTGACATTTCCCCGAAGGGACAGACACCGGAACGAAGAAGGACACATGCCGGCCAGCCTAAGTGTTCTAGAGCAGTAGCAAGCTACCATGGCTCAGCGGTAACACTAGGAGACATTTCGCGGTAAGAGAGGCTACTAAAGATAAACAACTAGAAAGTCAGACCCCACACATATCAAGCATTTCAATAACATACACACAATATGCTCGATATGTGCAAATACAACATGGCATCACAACATGACTCTACGACTCAAGTATTTATTCATTAGGCTCCGAGGAGCGAGATATTACAAACAGGGGTCTCATGACCCAACAATCAGAGGATACAAGTCAAGGCACAAGCGGAAGCTATCATGTCTGAGTACAGACATCTATAAATGAAAAAGGCTGAGAAGCCTGACTATCTACCAGATCCTGCCGAGGCACAAGATCGTAGCTGAGGTAACAAGCTAAACGTCGAAGACCACGCGGAAATACTAGTGAGACTGAAGTCTCTCTGCAAAAACATAAAATAGGCAAACGTGAGTACCAATGTACCCAGCAAGACTTACATCAGAACTATCTACATATGCATCATTATCAACAAAGGGATGGTGGGGTTTAACTGCAGCAAGCCAGCTTTGACTCGGTGGCTATCCTGAACTACGACTGCGAGTAACTTTTTTGAGGTGGCGCACACGAGTCCACATATTCACCATATCCATACACCACTATGGATCCGCTCCCGTCTCCCTACGAGAACGCCATCCATAGCACTAACGCTTATCTTGCGTATTTTAGAGTATCCACTTTCACTTGTCTATGAACTGATATAAGCAACCCAGAAGTCCTTTTCCGCGGACACGGCTATTCGAATAGATGATGTTAACCCTGCAGGGGTGTACTTCCTCACACACGCTCTCACCACTTACCGCCGTTTACACGACATGTACTCGGCAACCTTCAAGCGGAAGCCCAACGTGGGTGTCGGCCACGGCCTGCCTAAACACTCGAGTCTCTAGTCCAGGTTTATCGCCTATTCGGGTTCCATCCATGAGGAGATCCGGCCGGAGTTTCGCTCACAGCCCCAAACGATGTGAACAGGGTTCCCGAGACACCAAACGGGCGCCCGGTACACCGTGCCACGTGCCTACCGCATCACAGCCCACCCCTACGGTCAGCGCTGCCCACGGCCTCCAGCATACTACAAACACCAGAAACTACTTGCAACTCCTGGACAGAGGACAAGGGTGATCAAGAAGCCGAGAGGGTCCATTGGTTTCGGGCCCAATGCGTGGTAGTAGCTGAATCATGGATCACAAACACAGAACTCAGTTCCTGAGGACGGCTGCAATGAGACAACCCACCATGTACTCCTACATGGCCTCTCACCGCTACCTTTACCAAATCGTGTTCACACACTTAGCTCACACAAAGTAGGACAGGTTCACACGCCTCTGATTCATCCCCGATGAATCAGACCTGACTCAACTCTAAGCAGTAGCAGGCATGACAAACAAACATGAATGAGTAGGCACAACAGGGCTCAAACAACTCCTACTCATGCTAGTGGGTTTCATCTATTTACTGTGGCAATGACAGGTCATGCAAAGGATAAAGGGGTTCAGCTACCGCAGCAAGTAACAGATGAATCGATGTTGTCCTAATGCAGTAAAAGAGAGCAGGAGCGAGAGAGTAGGATTGTATCGGAATGAACAAGGGGGTTTTGCTTGCCTGGCACTTCTGAAGATAACATTGAGTCTTCATCAGTGTCAACGATCACATCAGCGGTATCACGTCTATCGAGAGGGTACAAATACCGGCAACACAGAAGGGAACACAATCAATGCAATGCACAATATGATGCATGATCATGACATGGCAAAATGAATGTGTGTTGGGCTAATGCAACTAAAACCAGATTAAATGGAGTTGGTTTGAATACAAGATTCAAATTCAAACTCCATATGTGGATATTTAAATGCCCTTTATATGATTTGTGCTAAACAGCAGCTATAAGTTGTTCTAACATGCATGAAAATGGTACAGATGGATTCCTTGAATTTTTCTGATAATTTTTCATATATAAATTATTTAATTTGGAGTTACGGTTAATTTTCTATGAATTTTAGAAGTTTATATTCATTTTCTGAATTTTCCTGAATATTTAGAATTAAAATAATTCCAGAAAATGAATTATGGCGTCAGCATTGCGTCACTATGACGTAAGCGAGTCAACGGGCAGCCCAGGTCAAACTGACCAGTGGGTCCTCCGTGTCAGTGACTAACCTAACTAACTGGGTTAGTTAGCGTTTTAACTTAAACTAACCTAGATTAGTTAGGCGGGCTGGTCCCGCATGTCAGTGACACAGGGGGAGGTCAAACCCCGGTCAAATGGCCCAAACAGGCCGGCGGCTCAACGCCGGCGGCAACAGGCAAGGCGGAGGGCTTCGGGATCGCTCCTCCGGCCACCAAAAGCGTGGCGGAGGGCATCTACGCGTTGCCCGTGCTCGTCCGCATCGAGCAGTGCAAGCAGCAGTGGCTATGGTGGCTCGTAGCGACGGCAATGGCGACAAGTGTGGTGGCCGGAGCTCGGTGGTGCACGGGCGCAGGGCTATGGCTCGCCCTCGAGGGAACCAGGTAGCTAGGCCGCATCTAGGGGGCCCAGGGAGCACGGTGGATAGCACAGCTGGGCGTGGTAAGCTCAGCGGTGAGCAGGAGGTCGGCCATGGCGGACGGCGGCCTCGGGAGCTCGTGGGGCGGTGGCTAGAGGAAGCTAGCGAGAGGGGGAGGTGAGGGGAAAAACTCAGGGGCTCACGGTGATGTCGTAGGGAGGCTCAGCGCGCTCGGGGACGGCTCAGAGGCGACGGAACGGCGATGACGATCTCCGGTGTCCCGAGGTTGAAGACGGGTCGATGGCGACGAAGCAGAGCCCTCCGGGTTGTTTCCTTCGGCGTGGGGATGGGGTGCTCGATTTCGGAGCTGCCGGGCATGGTCATGGGACGAGGGGACGGCGGTGGTCGCGGCAGCGGCAAGCGGCGGCGACGGCTGCGCTCGGGCATAACGGGAGAGGACGAGGGAGAGAGCCAGGGGGAGAATGGGGTGTCGGAGGGGTCGGGGCAGTGCCGAGGAGTGGCTTCGAGGCGTCGCCACGCTGTCCAGGCGAGGCAGGCGGCCAGGGAGCTGCGTGGCGAGCTCGGCGTGCGCGGGCGCGCTCCTCTCTGCCTGCCTGGCGAGAGGAAGCAGGTGGCTGGCACGGGCCAGCACAGTGCTGGGCCGGCCAGTGGGCTGCCAGGTGGGCTGCGCCAGGTAAGTGGCCAGGTAGTTTCCTCTCTCTCTCTGTTTTCTATTTTAGTTACTGTTTTCTATTTATGACATTTGTTTTGAATTTGGTTTTGAAACCAATTCAATTTATTTTGCTTCTGACAATATTTTTAGGAGCTAAAAGAATTAAAACAATGCTCCACAAAAATATTTTCAGAATTATTGGACCTATATTTATTTAACAGTAGATATAAGTCCAATTCAAATAGCTATGATTTAAATTCAAAGTTCCAAAAATAAATCCTTAAAAATGTTCAATATTTTGGTTGGGACCAGAACCCTTACCAAAAATTATCAAAGATTTAAGAAGAGCCTTTTGGAGCAATGAATAAGATTTCTAGGGTTTTTGCCCCTCTTTTATTTAGGGTTTTGAGGCTTCCAATATTCCTCAATTCAAGTTTCAAAAATATAGACATGATGCACACATGAAGCTAACCTAGAGCAATGCCTGAAGCTAGGGATGTGACAGTGATGCTGACGCCATAAATCATTTCTGGATTTAATAATATTCAGGAAATTTCAGAAAATGCCCTAAACTTCAATAAATCATAGAAATTCAACCGTAACTCCAAATTAAATAAATTATATATGAAAAATTATCAGAAAAATTCAAGGAATCCATCTGTACCATTTTCATGCATGTTAGAACAACTTATAGCTGCTGTTTAGCACAAATCAATTAAATGGCATTTAAATAATCACATGTGGAGTTTGAATTTGAACCTAGGGTTCAAACCAACTCCATTTAACTTGCTGCTAGTTGCATTAGCTCAAAACACATTCATATTGCCATGTCATAGCATGCATCATACTGTGCATTGCATTGATCGTGTTTCTTCTGTGTTTGCCGGTGCTGTTCCCCCTCGGTAGACGTTGTACCGATGATGTGATCATTGACACTGATGAAGACTCAATGTTATCTTCAGAAGTGCCAGGCAAGCAAAACCCCCTTGTTCATTCCGATACAATCCTACTCTCTCGCCCTGCTCTCTTTTACTGCATTAGGACGATAACGAGTCATTTGTTACTTGCTGCGGTAGCTGAACCCCTTTATCCTTTGCATGACCTGTCATTGCCACAGTAAATAGATGAAACCCACTAGCATGAGTAGGAGTTGTTTGAGCCCTGATGTGCCTACTCATTCATGTTTGTTTGTCATGCCTGCTACTGCTTAGAGTTGAGTCAGGTCTGATTCATCGGGGATGAATCAGAGGCGTGTGAACATGTCCTACTGGGTGTGAACTAAGTGTGTGAACACGATTTGGTAAAGGTAGCGGTGAGAGGCCATGTAGGAGTACATGGTGGGTTGTCTCATTGCAGCCGTCCTCAGGAACTGAGTTCTGTGTTTGTGATCCATGATCAGTTACTACCACACATTGGGCTCCGGGCGCTCCAAGCTCTCTCGACTTATTAATCAACTTGATCTCTGTCCAGGAGTTGCAACTAGTTTCTAGTGTTTGTAGGTAGTGTTAGTAGTCTACCAAGTGGCACCCGGTACAGGTGGGCTTGGGACAGACTAGGCACAGTGGCACGGTGTACCAAGCGTAGATCCACCCGTCGAGGTGGGCTTGGGAACCCTGCACACATCGTTTGGGGCCGTGAGCGACACCCCGGCCGGATCTCCTTGCGGATGGAACCCGAATAGGCGATAAACCTGGACTAGAGACTTGTTCGGTTAGTCAGGTCGTGGCCGACTCCCTCGCCCGGCTTCCGCTTGAAGGTTGCCGAGGTACATGACGTGTACAGGGCGGTAAGTGGCGAAAGCATGTGAAGAAGTACACCCCTACAGGGTTAACATCATCTATTCGAATAGCCGGATTCCTCGGATATGGAAACTTGGACCCCTTGCATAGTTCATAGACAAGTGAAAGTGGATACTCTAAAATACGCAAGATAAGCGTGAGTGCTATGGATGGCGTTCTCGTAGGGAGACGGGAGCGGATCCATAGTGGTGTATTGATATGGTGAATATGTGGACTCGTGTGCGCCACCTCAAAAGAGTTACTTGCAGTCGTAGTTCAGGATAGCCACCGAGTCAAAGCTGGCTTGCTGCAGTTAAACCCCACCATCCCCTTTGTTGATAATGATGCATATGTAGATAGTTCTGATGTAAGTCTTGCTGGGTACATTTGTACTCACGTTTGCCTATTTTATGTTTTGCAGAGAGACTTCAGTCTCACTAGTAGTTCCGCATGGACTTCGACGTTTAGCTTGTTACCTCAGCTACGATCTTGTGCCCTCGGCAGGATCTGGTAGATAGTCAGGCTTCTCAGCCTTTTTCATTTATAGTTGTCTGTACTCAGACATGTTAAGCTTCCGCATGTGCTTTGACTTGTATGCTCTGATTGTTGGGTCATGGGACCCATGTTTGTAATATCTTGCTCCTCGGAGCCTATGGAATAAATACTTGAGTCGTAGAGTCATGTTGTGATGCCATGTTGTGTTTGCACATATCGAGCATATTGTGTGTATGTTATTGAAATGCTTGGTATGTGTGGGATCTGACTATCTAGTTGTTTATCCTTAGTAGCCTCTCTTACCGGGAAATGTCTCCTAGTGTTTCCACTGAGCCATGGTAGCTTGCTACTACTCCGGAACACTTAGGCTGGCCGGCATGTGTCCTTCTTCGTTCCTGTGTCTGTCCCTTCGGGGAAATGTCACGCGATGAATACCGGAGTCCTGTTAGCCCGCTACAGCCCGGTTCACCGGAGTCCTGCTAGCCCAGTGCTACAGCCTGGATTCACTCGCTGATGACCGACACGTTCGATGTTGGGTCATGGATGCCTGTCCCTATAAGTTTGTGCCACTTTGGGTTTACGACTAGCCATGTCAGCCCGGGCTCCTTACCATATGGATGCTAGCGACACTATCATATACGTGTGCCAAAAGACGCAAATGGTCCCGGGCGAAGGTAAGGCGACACCCGTGGGAATACCGTGCGTGAGGCCGCAAAGTGATATGGGGTGTTACATGCTAGATCGATGTGGCATTGAGTCGGGGTCCTGACAGCGTTGGTATCAGAGCTTGACTGCCTGTAGGATTACCAAGCCAAACTGGTCGAAGTTGAGTCTAGAAATGCTTTAGTTATATAAGGGAATTGATTGTGGGATGGAACGTAAGGCTCTTTTTACTCCTTATACCTTATGCCCTTCTGATCTGAGTCATCTTATCTTTCCGACGGGGATTAAGGAACTAGGCTATCTCTTCTTTCTATCAGGATCACGTGTTACTAATCAGTAGACTTATAGATTGTTGGATTTATGTCTCAGTTCAGTTCCTACGACTTCTGTATGTTAACTGTTGATCTCAAAACCTTGATATTGTGCCTTTGAGTGGTTATGCCACCATTTTTGTGAATGTCTCAAATCTTTTCTGAGCATTTACAGCCGTTATGCTGTCCAAGTCATCCCAGGTTTCTAAATAGTCGGATGCATTTGCAAATCCCTTCCTCCTGTTTCCGATGTGCCTTTGGTCAGATTAATCACACAAATTAGTGAGTTGAGGTACTTTATTGCCTTGACATATATGTTGGAGCTAGTATTATGACCCTAGGTGTCTTAGGGGATCATCTAGTAATTTAGCCATGATTTGTGTTCCCAGTGTGAGATTCTGGCCTTTATTCTCGAAAGCATTCCGTGATGCTACTTAGTAGTAGGTATTCTATTCCTGGGTTCTTGAACCCGAGATTCACTCTACTTACTTCATGTTGATAGTAATTGCTAGCGCCTTTAGGATATTAGTAACCTTGTGATAGTCCTCGAAGTCCGTGGTATCTTCTTCTTCCAAATACCATGATCTACTTATGGCAGAAGTTCCTCGTTGAACTGAAATATCACAATAGGATTATTCTTGAGGAGTTCTCCATTCATAAATCGTGACTCTGCCAGTTCTACCTTTCTGCATGGGTTATCCGGAAGAAATATGTTGAACTTGGTTCGACATACTAATCTATGCATCCACAACTCAGAAAATTATATGTTCCTTTGAGTTGTTCTCTTTAGTTGCATTCTGACCCTCGTCTATCAATTGATAGTCAGGAGTAATTGTGCATTCGTGTTATCAATGCTTATTACTCTTGTGGTCCGTCAAGCCATTCTGTCCTGAATGACTTGGAGAAACAAACTCCAGTACCTCATCCATATTTAGGATTGGGTCAAAGTAGTTGTGTTCCGCAGATCAAGTTACAATCCAGCTTCTGGTCTGCTCTACCCTGAAGTATTACCTTCTTTATGACAGGAATTTCATGAGAATTGCACCACCTTTTGTGAATTCTTGACATAGTGATACTTCTCGCCATCCTTTCTCATTCCTCGGTTCCGTGTTGTTGCAGCCGGAGTGCCGACAAGTGAATCATGGTGTGTGAAATCAATACTCCCAGCAACCTTGTTGCTTGGTAGTTAAATGGACGATAACCTCATTCTTAGCGTGTTGGTTTTTGAATCATCATTCTAAGATTTATCGTGCTACCTTGTCCATCTTCCTGGTGCACATTTCGATTGATGAGTTAGGATTTTGTCAAGTCCTCGCTCATTTGATCATATCGTCTTGCCCTGAAAGGCAAGATTGTTCTCGAGCTTAGTAACATACCGATGGTTCGTGACTTTCCAAATATCTTCTTGGAAGCGTTACCGGGTTATTTCCTGACTGTTATGTTGGGCTCGTGATCAAGTTGGTTTCTTGTGAACCACCCTTTCTCCAAAAATCGGTGTTAGATATCCCTGAGCTAGTTGGTTAAGCTAGACAACAACTTGGAGAGTTGGAGGATAAAAGCTTGCCTGACTTAGATCGTTCCAAAGGGATAATCTTGTGTAGTGTGTGTTGAAGAAAGATGATATCTTCATCGATTGGTCCCTGTGATCAGTTGTTGGGCCTATTGTCTTACCCCATCTTTGATTTGAGTATGGGCTATCATCCAATCAGACCAGAACCAACGATATTCGTAATGTTGTCTTACTCGTGGTTGATCCTTCGAGCATACACCATTATATCTTTTGGGTCTGACCAATGCTATCACTTGTTCACTTAACTATGGAATTCCTTTTGAAAGGAAACCCAGATGAATTGTTGTTGAGCCCATTGACAACATCCTTGCCTTCTCCATAATTTTGCTGAGCATTAAGCTAGTGTTGGAAACTTTTGAAAGCATTTGTTCATGCTAGCTCATGAAGCATATGTTCGGATGTAAGGAGAGACTTCCTCTAGTTCATGTGCATTGGATGCAAGTTGCCGCCGTGGACTCGAGAAAGTCAATGTTGTTTCCTTTGGAATCATCCCAAATCAGTCATGCATACGTGCGAAGTATTCTGTGGTTCGGAGACTTGCAACCTCCATTCCATATGTATATCCTAGCACACCAAGCCACTGATTGATTTGTTCATGGAAAAGGAGTTGATGTGCTAATCCTAGGTCATGCACAAGACTTCAATATCCTCGATTATGATTCCCCACCTGAACTCGGTAGTGTTTTATTGTAAGACTACCATGTGATAATGTTTGTCTAGGACAGCGTGTTCACATGTTTTAGCAGAACCAGCTCATGTTTTGGAGCTTGCTATCGCAGTTCGTCCCTCGAGAATCTCGCAACGTCATCTCATCGATTTGTGTTGCAAACTTTCATTTTTCTTCCTAGACTCGATGAGTTTGGAATATCCTGACACCAACCAGATCTGAATCTCAGGCAGATATGATGGGTTGGAACATTTCCCAAGAATTATAATATTGGTCTCTCAATAACCGGCAAGGTGGATGTCGTGGCCAACACACCCATCCGGTAGACCTATTATTATAGTATCTTGTTTGAGGAAGTTGGCCACCTCCCCATAAGGATTTCGTAGGATTTACCTCCGTAGTTATTCCTTATGGATTCTTGTGCTCCCGAAGTCCGACCTTTTACTTGATGTTCTAGATATCAAACCATAATTATCTATGGATTACGCTAGCGCATCAAGGAGAACATTAGAAGCGGAGTGCTAAATGTCTCTCGGTCGATCATCCAGATTTTATTTCCTTGGACCCGCCAAGGGTGAAATCTGAGAAAGTGTTATCTTCCTTTGCATCTGCATCTTCCACCGGTATTCATCAGGGGGTAGGTTGTGTTACCGGACCCTTGACACGGATGTTGGTAAAACCCTGATGATTGTGGAAATGCTCAAGTTCTTGAGAGCACGCACAAGCGCTACGTGTTATCCTCGGCACTAGCTGGGTTTGCTCTCAGTTTCCTCGGCAATGCTATGATCTTTTCAAACAGTGAATTCACTCTCTGTTGTTGGGTTTTCCCCAGTTATCAGAATCATTCCCAGCATTTGCATTTTGTTCCTAGCTTGCACCGCCAATGTGCCATTCTACCATGGGTCTCTTCCATCTCCGGTGATAAGCAAATTCATCCATTACGTTGTCTTCAACAAGGTAATCCACATCATCCAAGTCCGAGTATGCCATTCTACCGACCCCCGCCAATCGATTGCTGTGGTTTGCCTTCGGCTGATATAGAGAGTCTCAATGATCTCTATATCAAAGGTAATTCTTCTTGCCACTTAAGAGAATAATCTACGAATCACCCTTCTCCAGGATGTTTCGTCGTGGTATCATGGCAACTCAACTCCTCGCTACGTTGACAATCGTTTACCACCTTCTTAAGTGTGGAATTATTGTCCACCTAGTGAAACTTCGTCATCCGTTTCTTTCCACCCCTCTTGATGTGTATCTCGTGTCTCAACCCGAGAGATGGTTCTAAGTCTCATTCCGTGAGTTAATCCTGAGTTGTTCGACCTTCGAGAAGACCGATCTTTCTAGAGTTTCCCTTTCCTCTTCTTGTCATGATTAGTTGGAGTTCTCAGAACAAGACGACAAGACAAAGATGGTGATCGAATCAACGTTCATTTGAAGTGCAACCTGGAGCGCGAAGATTATACTAGTTTGCGTTTCCCCTTCATCTTACCCTACGCTTGAATCTCGAGACGAGATTCTTGTTTAGTGGGGGTGAGTTGTCACATCCCTAGCTTCTGGTGCTGCCTGGTGTGTGCATCATGTTTAAATTCTGAAATTTGAACTGAGGGAAATTGGAAGCCTCAAAACCCTAAATAAAGAGGGGCAAGAAGCCCTAAAATTGCAATCAGTAAATCCAAAATGCCCTAGAAATAGCTCTGACAATTTTGGCAAGAGTTATAAATCAAACCAAAATTTTGGGACATTTCTAAGGAATTATTGGGCTCTGATTTTAAATCAATATTTTATTTGAATTTGGAGTTATATTCATAATATATAATGAATATATTTTCAAATGACCTGAGATATTTTTGTTATGTGTGGAGAAGTCCATTAAGTGACTTAAAAATATCCAGGGGAGTTTTGGCACTGTTTTCAAATTCTGTTTGAATTAAAATTCAGTGCCAATTAAATAAAACAGAACAAAAATAGAAAACAGTAAATAAGAGAGAGAGAGAGAAGGAAGTTACCTGGCCTTACCCGTGCAGCCCACCAGAGCCTGGCCCAGCTCCCCCACCTGGCCGGCCCAGCCCGCCACCGCTACTCCCCCCCCCTGTCGTCTTCCTCTTGCCAGTGGGAGCAGCTGCGTGCTCGCACGCGCGCGGCCGAGGAGGCCACCTCCTCCCTGCCTGGCTGCCTCCTCCTTCCCTGGTCCCTTCCGCGACGCCACGCAGCCCCCGACCCCCTCTCACTTCTCCCTCGCTCTCTGGACCTCCCTCCCCCTCGCTCCTCTGTTTCCCCTCCCGCGACCGAATGGAGGCCGTCGCCGCCGACCAGCGCTCGCGCGGCCACAGCCATCGTCTCGCCTCTCCGACGCACCCACGAGCTCCGCCTCGTCCCTCTCTTCCTCCTCACCGAGCCGCCCGACGCCGGAAGCCCCTGGACACCGCAAGCGCTACCGTTTCCCCCGCCAGCCACCGGAGATCGTCGCCGTCGATTCGCTGCACTCCGGCCGCCCCCGAGCCCACTGACCCTCCAAACGGACTCACGGTGAGCCCCCGAGTCGTCTTCCCCTTCTCCCCTGGTCTCTTTCGACCTCTAGGCCATAGCCCCGTCTTGGCCGAGAACTCCACGCCGCCGTCACTGCAGCCAGTAAGGCTCGAAACCGAGCACGACACCGTGCTCCTAGCATCTTCAGGAGCTCGGTGAGCCCCTTAGCCATCCCTCACGTCCTCTGTGGCCTCGCCCCGCTCGAACCCGTAGCTCCGGCCGCCGCACTTGCCATCGCCGCCGTCGCTGTAGTGCACCTCAGCTGCTGCCTCTGGCCGCAATGGATGCGCGCGAGCCTGGGCATCTCGTAGAGCCTCTCCGCCGTCGTTTTGGTGGCCGGAGGAGCTAACCCGAGCCCTCCGCCGCGCCTGCTGTAGCCGGCGACGAGCCGCCGGCGTATTAGCCTCGGCTGACCAGGGGTTTGACCTCCCCTGGGTCGCCGACAAGTGGGCCCTGGCCCAGCTAATCCTAGATTAGTCTTTTTAATTAAGTCTAATTAACTCAACTGACATTTTAGTTAGCAGTAATTTAACATTAATTAATTAGGTTAGTTAGTTAGTCACTGACGTGTGGACCCCACACGTCAGGTTTGACCCGAGCCAGCCAGTTGACCCAGCTGACGTCACCGTGACGTGATGCTGACGCCATAAATCATTTCTGGATTTAATAATATTCAGGAAATTTCAGAAAATGCCCTAAACTTCAATAAATCATAGAAATTCAACCGTAACTCCAAATTAAATAAATTATATATGAAAAATTATCAGAAAAATTCAAGGAATCCATCTGTACCATTTTCATGCATGTTAGAACAACTTATAGCTGCTGTTTAGCACAAATCAATTAAATGGCATTTAAATAATCACATGTGGAGTTTGAATTTGAACCTAGGGTTCAAACCAACTCCATTTAACTTGCTGCTAGTTGCATTAGCTCAAAACACATTCATATTTCCATGTCATAGCATGCATCATACTGTGCATTGCATTGATCGTGTTTCTTCTGTGTTTGCCGGTGCTGTTCCCCCTCGGTAGACGTTGTACCGATGATGTGATCGTTGACACTGATGAAGACTCAATGTTATCTTCAGAAGTGCCAGGCAAGCAAAACCCCCTTGTTCATTCCGATACAATCCTACTCTCTCGCCCTGCTCTCTTTTACTGCATTAGGACGACAACGAGTCATTTGTTACTTGCTGCGGTAGCTGAACCCCTTTATCCTTTGCATGACCTGTCATTGCCACAGTAAATAGATGAAACCCACTAGCATGAGTAGGAGTTGTTTGAGCCCTGATGTGCCTACTCATTCATGTTTGTTTGTCATGCCTGCTACTGCTTAGAGTTGAGTCAGGTCTGATTCATCGGGGATGAATCAGAGGCGTGTGAACATGTCCTACTGGGTGTGAACTAAGTGTGTGAACACGATTTGGTAAAGGTAGCGGTGAGAGGCCATGTAGGAGTACATGGTGGGTTGTCTCATTGCAGCCGTCCTCAGGAACTGAGTTCTGTGTTTGTGATCCATGATCAGTTACTACCACACATTGGGCTCCGGGCGCTCCAAGCTCTCTCGACTTATTAATCAACTTGATCTCTGTCCAGGAGTTGCAACTAGTTTCTGGTGTTTGTAGGTAGTGTTAGTAGTCTACCAAGTGGCACCCGGTACAGGTGGGCTTGGGACAGACTAGGCACAGTGGCACGGTGTACAAGCGTAGATCCACCCGTCGAGGTGGGCTTGGGAACCCTGCACACATCGTTTGGGGCCGTGAGCGACACCCCGGCCGGATCTCCTTGCGGATGGAACCCGAATAGGCGATAAACCTGGACTAGAGACTTGTTCGGTTAGTCAGGTCGTGGCCGACTCCCTCGCCCGGCTTCCGCTTGAAGGTTGCCGAGGTACATGACGTGTACAGGGCGGTAAGTGGCGAAAGCGTGTGTGAAGAAGTACACCCCTGCAGGGTTAACATCATCTATTCGAATAGCCGGATTCCTCGGATATGGAAACTTGGACCCCTTGCTTAGTTCATAGACAAGTGAAAGTGGATACTCTAAAATACGCAAGATAAGTGTGAGTGCTATGGATGGTGTTCTCGTAGGGAGACGGGAGCGGATCCATAGTGGTGTATTGATATGGTGAATATGTGGACTCGTGTGCGCCACCTCAAAAGAGTTACTTGCAGTCGTAGTTCAGGATAGCCACCGAGTCAAAGCTGGCTTGCTGCAGTTAAACCCCACCATCCCCTTTGTTGATAATGATGCATATGTAGATAGTTCTGATGTAAGTCTTGCTGGGTACATTTGTACTCACGTTTGCCTATTTTATGTTTTGCAGAGAGACTTCAGTCTCACTAGTAGTTCCGCATGGACTTCGACGTTTAGCTTGTTACCTCAGCTACGATCTTGTTCCCTCGGCAGGATCTGGTAGATAGTCAGGCTTCTCAGCCTTTTTCATTTATAGTTGTCTGTACTCAGACATGTTAAGCTTCCGCATGTGCTTTGACTTGTATGCTCTGATTGTTGGGTCATGGGACCCATGTTTGTAATATCTTGCTCCTCGGAGCCTATGGAATAAATACTTGAGTCGTAGAGTCATGTTGTGATGCCATGTTGTGTTTGCACATATCGAGCATATTGTGTGTATGTTATTGAAATGCTTGGTATGTGTGGGATCTGACTATCTAGTTGTTTATCCTTAGTAGCCTCTCTTACCGGGAAATGTCTCCTAGTGTTTCCACTGAGCCATGGTAGCTTGCTACTGCTCCGGAACACTTAGGCTGGCCGGCATGTGTCCTTCTTCGTTCCTGTGTCTGTCCCTTCAGGGAAATGTCACGCGATGAATACCGGAGTCCTGTTAGCCCGCTACAGCCCGGTTCACCGGAGTCCTGCTAGCCCAGTGCTACAGCCTGGATTCACTCGCTGATGACCGACACGTTCGATGTTGGGTCATGGATGCCTGTCCCTGTAAGTTTGTGCCACTTTGGGTTTACGACTAGCCATGTCAGCCCGGGCTCCTTACCATATGGATGCTAGCGACACTATCATATACGTGTGCCAAAAGACGCAAACGGTCCCGGGCAAAGGTAAGGCGACACCCGTGGGAATACCGTGCATGAGGCCGCAAAGTGATATGGGGTGTTACATGCTAGATCGATGTGGCATTGAGTCGGGGTCCTGACACCTGCTTAGGGAGTCCTGGACTAAGGGGTCCTCGGGCGTCCGACCTGTTAGCCATGGGACGGACTGATGGGCTGCGAAGATACGAAGATCAAAGACTGCACCCGTGTCCGGATGGGACCCTCCTTGGCGTGGAAGGCAAGCTTGGCGATCAAATATGTATATTCCTTTCTTTGTAACCGACCTTATGTAACCCTAGATCCTCCCGGTGTCTATATAAACCGGAGGACTTAGTCCGGAGGGGAAGATTCATATTCATAGCCATACAAGCTAGACCTCTAGGGTTTAGCCATTACGATCTCGTGGTAGATCAACTCTTGTAATACTCATATTCAACAAGATCAATCAAGCAGGACTTAGGATATTACCTCCATGAAGAGGGCCGGAACCTGGGTAAACATCGTGTCCCCTGTCTCCTGTTACCATCGACCTTTGACGCATAATTCGAGACCCCCTACCCGAGATCCGCCGGTTTTGACACCGACATCGGTGCTTTCATTGGGAGTTCCACTGTGCCGTCCCCAAAAGGTTTGATGGCCTTCAATCGTCAACAACGTTGCTGTCCAAGGTGAGACCTTCCTCCCTGGACAGATCTTCATGTTTGGCGGCTTCGCACTACGGGCCAACTCGCTTGGCCATCTGGAGCAGATTGATAGCTACGCCCCTGGCCACCAGGTCAGATTTGGGAGCTTGAACTACGTTGCGGACATCCGTGGAGACTTGATCTTTGCCAGATTCGAGACCGCGGTAACCACTCCTGGTCACCCCGATGGACATGACCTAAATCTATCATCGGACCGCATCCAGGAGATAACTCCTGTAAACGCTCTGGCCTTAGATCTGAAGCATACTGCACCATCGAAGGACCGGAGGCTCAACCCCACCACGGAGGCCACATATTCGCCGGTGTTGGAGCCTCACATGGACCTAACCTCACACGATATCTGTGTCACCAGAACTCCGGACTCGTCTTCGGTAATAAGTTCCAAACCGAGTGAGTCCGTAGACGCCGAACTTGATCATTTATTGATCTTCGAATTCAGCGCCGCAGATATCTTCCAGCACTCACCTTTGGGCGACGTGCTAAACTCATTAAAAAATCTATCCTTAGCGGGGTTCGCAGCCGAACTATATCTGGTTCGAACTAGAGGCTCACGACAGGGAATTTCGCTCCCCACCCGCCACCCACTTCATAACCATTGTCGAAGACTGAAATGACATGCTCGATTATGGCTCCGACGACATCGACGGTATGGACAACGATGCCGGAGAAAAAGAGGCCCAGGACCCGCCGTTCACCGGACGCTGGACGGCCACTTCCTCGTACAATGTATACATGGTGGATGCACCAAAGGAGAACAGCGGCGATGACAAAGAAGATGCAGTTGACGATAAACCTCCTGAGATACAATTGAAATGCCGGCATCAGCGGTGCCGCTCTAAGTCACGCCACAGTAAAGATAGCAACCCGGCACAGGAGAAGATAACACCCTGGAAGGTGCCGAAGACAACGAAGACCCTGTTGACGCAACATCCGAAGATGATGAATGGGAAGGCGGGCGTGATAGCCCTGATGAACAGGCCATACACGAAGACTCGGAGGACAATAATTATCTTCCGCTCTCCGAGGATGAGGAGAGCCTTGGCGACGAGGATTTCATCGTGCCTGAGGAACCTCTTGAGCAAGAGCGCTTTAAACGCCGGCTATTAGCCACTTCAAGGAGCCTGAAAAAGAAGCAGCAATAGCTTCAAGCTGACCAAGACCTGCTCAACGATAGATGGACAGACATCCTAACAGCCGAAGAATACAGCCTCAAGTGCACAACCAAGGGTTACCCGAAGCGCAGATTGCTACCTCAGTTCGATGAGGAGACGCCGGAACCTGTACCACGCGGTCGTGACAATGCGGCTAACCGACCACCATGCGGTCGGGATAAAGCGGCAGCTCAAGCCGAACAGCAGCCCGCCTCACCCCAAAGGAAAAATAGAGATAAAATAGCTTGGGGTTATACATACGACCCTCGGCAGGACCCGGACAGTAGAGCAGAGCATACCAGATCGATCTACGGATCACGAGGACGTGCCTCGACGTGAAACGTCGGCTACCTATTCAGACGTGACAAGTCTAGTCACGCCCAGGCCAAAAACCACAGACAGACTCCATCTAAGCTACGTTGTGACGTGGCCCAATATAGAGGTGCCGCACACCCACTCTTCTTCATTGACGAAGTAATGGAGCATGAATTCCCAAAAGGGTTTAAACCCGTGAATATCGAATAATATGATGGAACAACTGATCCCGCGGTATGGATCAAGGATTTTCTTCTCCATATTCATATGGCTCGCGGAGATGACCTTCACGCCATGAAATACCTCCCACTAAAACTCAAAGGACCAGCAAGGTACTGGTTAAACAGTCTGCCTGAAAACTCTATCGGCAGCTGGGAGGATCTGGAAGACGCCTTCCGCGACAACTTCCAAGGTACACATGTTCGGCCACCAGATGCCGATGACTTAAGTCACATCGTCCAACAACCAGGAGAGTCAGCCAAGAAGCTCTGGACTAGGTTCTTAGTTAAAAAGAACCAAATTGTAGACTGTCCGGACGCGGAAGCCCTAACGGCCTTTAAACACAGTGTCCGGGACGAGTGGCTCGCCCGCCACCTCGGTCAGGAGAAACCAAAATCCATGTCAGCCCTTACCGCTCTGATTACCTGCTTTTGCGCGGGAGAGGACAACTAGCTCGCTCGTAGAAGCAGAAGCGCCAGCAACCCGGGCACTTCTGAAGTTTGAGACGGCAACGGGAAACCACGATGCAATAAACACAAACGTGGCAATAGTAATGAGGGAACGCACGACACAACAGTCAACGCTGGATTCAGCGGCCCCAAAACCGGTCAACGGAAAAAGGCATTTACGACAAATAGAGACGGACCATCCAATTTAGATAAGATATTGGATAGGCCCTGCCAGTTTCATGGCCACCCCAATAAACCAGCTAATCACACCAACAGAAGCTGTTGGGTCTTCAAACAGGCCGGCAAGTCAAATGCCGAACACAAGGGGAAGAGGCCGCCCGGCGACAACGACGACAAAGAAACTCGCCAACCAAACACCGGGGGTCAGAAGCCATTTCCCCCCGAAGTAAAGATAGTGAACATGGTATACGTGACACAATCCCCTATAGGGGAACGCATGGAGAGCTCCCGCCATACAGAGGACCATACTATGGCTACCTCAGCCGAACTACACAGCGGGGGACTAGCAGTTCGGCTTCCGCCTCTCGCGTAATATACCTGCGAAGTCTGTACTGCGCATACATAATTATACACCTAAAATATCCTGGGCGCTGGCAGAAGCACAATATGGACGGACCGGCAAGTACTTCCATAACCTCCTTTTTTCTAACAACTTTTTCTTCTTCCTTTTTCTCTTCCCTCTCCACAGGTGGCTCAATGGCTGGCCATAGACTCTATCAGAGTTCGGGTTCACACACTCACCCGAGGGCTATTTCCGTGAAGGAGTCCCTTCACCGAGGACAGGCGGCACAGACGTGCGACAGGAGGTCCAAAATAACTTTTTGTAGACCGCACTCACTATTTCGAGCTTGTAAAGTGCCTTTTTCCTCTGCCTTCGACCCCTGGCATGTCAAATAGCTGGGGTTGCGGCTTTATTATCTATATAAATGATTGGCACATCACTCAGATCCCAGTAAAAATAATCCACTCTTTTCTAAAGAACCGAGTTTTGCCCCTACGGTTGTTTTAAACATACACCCCTGCATAACTTGCCAGGGGCTCGGTATGGGAACAAACAAGTTGCCGATAAGTCTGAACAGCTCTATAGCGTACTTCAGCGTCGCGAGTTTGGCCTTATATGCATCAGCTCCGAATCATGTCTTGGGTCAATAGTTGGGTTGCCCGGCTCCTGTGCTTGCTATCCTATGTTCCGCTCTATCGGCTAGGGTAGTAAAGGGAGAACTACTACGATTGTGCTTCCGGTTCACCTGGTTAAGCACCTCAGTAGAGAAAGCCGAAATCTGACTATCATGATGCGGCGAGAGCTGGTCAACCACTCCGTGACTTATTGGAATCTTTCGCGATTCCCTCCATGCCACACGAAGGACCTCTTCCCGATCAAATATGTAAAACACATCGTATGAATAAGCCGCATACATACAAGGGGCTATATCGTAGACCCACCACAAAACTCCTATGGCTAAGTGAAAGTGTTAACGCCCTATAGTCCAATTGCCTGGTTCGCCGCATTGATGTTGGGGAACATAGTAATTTCAAAAAAATTCCTACGCACACGCAAGATCATGGTGATGCATAGCAACGAGAGGGGAGAGTATCGTCTACGTACCCTCGTAGACTGCAAGCGGAAGCATTATGAGAACACAGTTTATGTAGTTGAATGTCTTCACGATTCGACCGATCCAAGTACCGAACACATGGCACCTCCTAGTTCAGCACACGTTCAGCTCGATGATGTCCCACGAACTCCGATCCAGCAGAGCTACATGGGAGAGTTCTGTCAGCACGACGGCGTGATGACGGTGATGATGTTGGTACCGACACAGGGCTTCACCTAAGCACCGTTATGATATGATCGGGGTGGATTATGGTGGAGGGGGGCACCGCACACGGCTAAGGGATCAATGATCAACTTGTGTGTTCGAGGGTGCCCCCTGCCCCCGTTTATAAAGGAGCAAGGGGGGAGGCCGGCCGCCCCTCGTAGGGCGCGCCAGGAGGAGTCCTCCTCCTAGTAGGAGTAGGACTCCCCTTTCCTACTCCTACTAGGAGGAAAGGAAGGAGGAAAGGGAGAAGGAAGGAGAGGGAGGAAAGGAGGAAAGGGGGACCGACCCCCCGAGTCCAATTCGGTTTGGGCTAGGGGGGCGCGCGCCCTGCCTCCTCTCTTCAACCACTTGGCCCATGAGGCCCAATACTTCTTCCCTGTATTCCCGTAACTCCCCGGTACTCCGAAAAATACCCGAATCACTCGGAACCTTTCCGATGTCTGAATATAGTCGTCCAATATATCGATCTTTACGTCTTGACCATTTCGAGACTCTTCATCATGTCCCTGATCTCACCCGGGACTCTGAACTACCTTCGGTACTTCAAATCACATAAACTCATAATACCGATCGTCACCGAACGTTAAGCGTGCGGACCCTACGGGTTCAAGAACTATGGAGACATGGCAGAGATACGTCTCCGGCCAATAACCAATAGCGGAACCTGGATGTTCATATTGGCTCCTACATATTCTACGAAGATCTTTATCGGTCAAACCGCATAACAACATACGTTGTTCCCTTTGTCATCGGTATGTTACTTGCCCGAGATTCGATCGTCAGTATCTCAATACCTAGTTCAATCTCATTACCGACAAGTCTCTTTACTCGTTTCCGTAATGCATCATCCCGCAACTAACTCATTAGTTGCACGGCTTGCAAGGCTTATAGTGATGTGCATTACCGAGAGGGCCAAGAGATACCTCTCTGACAATCGGAGTGACAAATCCTAATCTCGATCTATGCCAACTCAACAAGTACCATCGGAGACACCTATAGAGCACCTTTATAATCACCCAGTTACGTTGTGACATTTGGTAGCACACAAAGTGTTCCTACGGTAATCGGGAGTTGCATGATCTCATAGTCATAGGAACATGTATAAGTTATGGAGAAAGCAATAGCAACAAACTAAATGATCACCATGCTGAGCTAACAGTTGGGTCAAGTCAATCACATCATTCTCTAATGATGTGATCTCGTTAATCAAATAATAACTCCTGTCTATGGTTAGGAAACATAACCATCATTGATTCAACGAGCTAGTCAAGTAGAGGCATACTAGTGACATTCTGTTTGTTTATGTATTCACACATGTACTAAGTTTCCGGTTAATACAATTCTAGCATGAATAATAAACATTTATCATGATATAAGGAAATAAATAATAACTTTATTATTGTCTCTAGGGCATATTTCCTTCAATTGACACCTCCTTCACGGACCAAGACGTTGGGTCAAGAGTGATCAGATGCTTTTCCGAACACTCCCGTATTTCCTACGAGGGGGCTGAAGCCGACGACTAGAAAACTTTCAGATTATATACAAACAACCGCATATGAGGAATAAAAGCCTTTTGGTAAAACTAAAATATAGACTGATTATAAAAATTGTCTTTTACAATTCGTACAGAGTTCATTTGAATATTATGCCTTTCGAACATTGACCCTCTATCAAGCGGGCAGCCTCCAAGACGTCCTCAAAATAATGCTCTGGTGCGTGATGGTCCTTGCCCTTGGGTGGACCCTTCGCTGTAATATCGATGGCCTTCATCTTCCCCCAGTATGTCTTGACTCGGGCAAAGGCCATCCGTGCACCTTCAATGCACGCTGACCGCTTTGTGGCGTCGATACGTGGCACCGCATCAGTAAGCCGCTGCACCAAGATGAAGTAGCTATTCGGAATAGGCTCAGTCGGCCACAGCCGGAGTATGACATTCTTCATGGCAGCGCCAGACATCCTGTGAAGCTCGGCCCATTGGGACATCTGTTCATTCAGCATCAGAGGGCGTTTTGATGCACTATACTGCGACCAGAAAAGCTTCTCTGTCGCATATCCCTCTTGAGCCTGGTAAAACGGTGCCGCATCGGAAGAACTCTTCGGCAGGTCCAAAAACGCGTCTGGAGAGCTCCACACTTGGTTAAGCTGAGCATAATTTGGATCGCCGAACTTAGTCTGTAATAAAAAGGGCTTACCAGCCGCAATCTCCCCAGCTTGCCGGATCTCCTCATGGGCCGCTCTAGATTCGGACCGCGCTTCTTTCGCCTCTCGCAAGGCCTTGTCAAGATCAGCCGTTTTGGCTTCATTCGTCTTCTCAAGGAATTCACAGCAGCTAGTAGCATTCTTTAGTTCGAGCGCCATCGCGGATATTTTCCCCGCGTCTTGGTGCCGAGCAGCTCGTTCGGCCTTTAACTCGGCCGATGCCTTTTCGGCAGCCGCATTACTAAACTGGGCCTGCTCCTTGGCCTGGGCCAGCTCTGCCCGAAGAATCTCAACGGCGGCGGCACCATCTGCAGCCATATATATCCCGGTATGCAATTTTCAGCGTCACACTTATATTACAAACACGTATGTGTAAGGACTGCTCCGAATACATACCTTGCGACTCGTCAAGACGCCTATTGATTAACACAATGTCATACCCTACCACATCAAGCTTCCGCTGCAGCTCGACAATATCCGTAGCCCGGGCAGTCGTCAGGGGAGAAACGACCTGTGTTCCAATTAATAAGGTCAGTCCCTGGGCATTTCTTTTGGTCCTCTGATCGCCTCCCTCGGGAAGCCAATCAGAGTCTCGGGGGCTACTATCTATAGACATGTGTATTTTGTGAATAAAACACAATTGAACATATTACAGTACAAACCTCAAAACCTCTTATTAGGCCCACAAAGGCCTCATTCAATCCGCGCTTCGCGGACAGGACCTTTTCAACCACCGTGCCGATCAAGGTACGATGTTCCTCTGAGACAGGCGCCTACTGCAGCATGTTCGTCAGTATATCCGGCGCCTCTGGATCTCCGGAGGCTGCTGTAGGAGTACGACCACCCTTTGAGGGGACCCTTTTATTTATATCCGTCTATAGACCGGATTGTTTGGGGCCTTCATTACTCGTCCCCGGACCCTGGGCCACCGAAGTGTCACCTTCGGGTAATATCTTCATCATCCCTTGCACCGCCTGTTGGTCGGGGGAGACCCTCCGCGACGACACCTCGAAGTCGTCCGCCCTATTAGGCGGAGAGGCTGGTGGAGGCGTCTCACTTTCCATCATCTCTGGGAGAAGGTCCCCCGAGGAAGAGGATTGTTGAAGAAGACTGTGTGCCAAACTGTAATATATATATATATATATATATATATATATATATATATATATATATTCTAGGCATTACAAGAAAAGAACAGAACATGCCTAAAACATCCTTGTTTACTTACGATTTGCCCTGAGGCTTGTCCTCATCATGAGACTACGCGTCAACGTCCTCCAATCTTGAGCCGCCCGACAGAGGCATCTTGCCTCGCTTAGGAGCCTTTTCCTCCCAATCTTCGGAGACGGCCCTTTTCTTTCCATGGGGGGAAGAGGCGTTGACCTCCCCCTCATTTTTGTCTTCGGACGATGGGATCTTGATTCCTCTGGACACAATGTCTGATGCACCTTCGGGATGAAGGCCATCTTTGGTCCTCTCCACCTTGTCCCCCTTCATAGGCATCTGGTATGGTACCAGGGCCAGCATCCTTGTTAAAACAAGATTCGCTGGGCCTTCAGGCAAGGGGGCCGAACACATAATTAGTTCCGCTTTCTTTATCCAGCCCTGGAAGAAGATAGTTTGCTCAGTACCATATTACGGTATGCGTAGCTACAAAGTGTTCGGAAGATAAGTGCTTACCGGGGTATCCGGACGGTAGCAGTCAAGGCCAGCGTCCTCATTAGTGTCCAGCCAATATTTCCGCTTCTCGAAAAACAACTTCCACATCCCTTCGTGCGTAGTGCCGAAGAAGTGTTGGAGGGTTCATGGTCCTTCTGGACTAAGCCCCCACATGCGGCGAGACCTGCATTGGCATGGCAGGATTCGGGGAACTAGCATCACTTGAATCACGTTGACAAGATCGATGTCTCTTTCAAGAAGGGTTCGGATGCGGCTCTGTAGAGTTTGCACTTCGCCAACTGATCCCAAGTCCAGTCCCTTGTTAATCCATGATGCAAGCTGTGGAGGAGGGCCAGAACGGAACGCAGGTATGGCTGCCCACTTGGTGCTATGGGGTTCCGTGACATAAAACCACTCCCGCAGCCATTGGTTGGAGGTTTCGGTGACAGAGCCTTTTGGCCAGGAGTGTTGGTAAGCTTGTTCACTATAGCACCACCGCACTCCGCCTGTTCCCCGTCAACTACCTTCGGCTTCACACTAAAAGTCTTGAGCCATAAGCCAAAATGTGGGGGGATTCGGAGGAAGGCCTCGCATGTAATGATAAATGCCGAGACGTGAAGGAAAGAGTCCGAACACTACAAAAAAAAGACACATTCATGACATTTTGGGCCGAACGAATTTTTTTTCTGTCATACATATGACACTTCTGTGAGGATAATTGTGACAAAACCTGGTATCATCATAGATGTGGTGGGCTCCTACTTCTATGACAAAAAATCATGACAGAAAATGGGCTTTTCATCCTAGGCGGGCCGGAGACGCAGCTGCATGACATTCTTTGGGCCATCCATGACGGAAAAAACCGTGGTAGAAGCGAGGGGGAGGAAAATTTCGGGGAGTTCCCGGTTACGGTGGGTGGTCGGGGGCCGAGTGATGCGCGCTTCTCTCGTACACGTACACGCGTGTGTGCGAGGCGTTGGCTCTAACTGAACCCGAGCGAGGCATTGGGCTCTAACTGAACCCGAGCGATTGCACTGCAGGCTACACGTTATTGAACCCGAGCGATCGATCGATGGCTGTTAACTGAACCCGATCAAGCGATTCCTTCGCTACTGCTTCTAAATGAAGCCGATCGATGCT